>NC_092059.1:29446159-29746159 GCF_039877785.1 Chaetodon trifascialis
AACACACATCTCTAATGATTAGCATGCTTAATGTTATTTACCACTCTAATGGTGAATCTGATTATGAAAACACAAACGGTGTGCCTTTGCTGCTGACAGGTAAATGGACTGTATTTATACACAAGTCTGCATTCACTCGCTCACACACACATTCATACAATGTTAGTAAGGCCACCTGCTCATTACGAGCGTTAACCATTCACACAACAATGGCACAGCAATTTGGGGTTCTTGCCCAACGATACTTCAACACGTAGACTACAAGGCCAGAGATCAAGCCACTAACCTTCTGATAAATGGACTACCGCTCTACCTCCCCACTGTGACAGGCGCTCACCTTATTCAGTTAAAGACATTGTTGCACATTTGTTCAGCAGGGATGTTTTAGTTTAGTTGACATTATTAGAAGGGACATATTAATTCACACACCACTACAAAGTGTCACATATAAGATACTACATACTTCATGATGACACAATCAATTTGAAGACTTGAAGTCCTCGATGTAAAGACAGCAAAAATACAGAATGTAAGTTTGATTGTAGGTCAAGTCAACAACAACTGCTGCATTATAGGTAGTTACTTTACTTTCACACTACACTCACAACTTTGATATAGTATAGTATAGTGTGTGTGTGTGTGTGTGTGTGTGTGTGTGTGTGTGTGTGTGTGTGTGTGTGTGTGTGTGTGTATAGAGTTATATACTAACTTATATATATATACTATATATATAAGTTATACTGTTTAATTTGTAATATGACCAAACCTTTTCTCTTATGTTAGGATATTGCATGCTTGAAAGCCCCTTTAACCCTGTGGTTCTGGTCACCTCACAGAGCAAACAGGCAATAAACAACAAATTACAAGCAAATAGCTGACATCACATTATTGGCTGAGGACCTTCAGCTGTGTGATTACACTTTTAGAAACATCTCAAACATAATATGTACAATTGACACAATAATTATACTGCATTTGTCTGTAAAATGCCATCCACAGGTGTTATAATTATGGATGATGTGTAAGTGATAACTGCGTGCAATCCAGCAAAGGCAAGCAGTATGACCAAATGATTTATGAATAAACTTGACTTTTATTTTTCAATTTCTGAACTTTATTATTGAAGTTGAAGTTGAAAGTTGCTGTCTGTATGTGTCATGTCTTGTTTTTACTTGCTTTTGTCTCTTTCCCGCCTTTGTAATTGTTGACTGGCCCCTCATTAACTTTTACTCCCTCCTGTAGTTCAGTCTGTGTTTTTGCCTTACTCCTTGCCAGTCTTTCTTCGTATCATGTGTGTCCAGCATTCTAGCTTTTTGCTTGTGTTTTTGCTCCTTGTTATTTTTCTAGTGTTCATTCCCCAGTCTTTTGGGGTTTTGCTGTGTTTCCCTGGACTCTGCCTGTATTATTGGACTTTGATTCTTGCGTGCTCCCCTTTCGGGTCTGTATGCCTGTTTGGACTGCCTTACCTGGCTTTGACCCTTGCCTGCCTCACCTTACAGGCTTACAGGATAAGCCTGTGCAATTTTTGGATTTTTGTGCTAATACATTTATTGAACTGCTTCTACTCTGCCTCAAGCATTTGCATTTGGGCCCTACCTTTTTTATTCCTTGTTTCCCTATATGCACAAGCATGACAATCCTGCTTTACTTATACCATGGCCAGTAGTCAAGAAAAAGCCAGCGGCTATTAGTGTATGAGACATTACAAAAACCAGGTTGTAACAATAGCCAGTAGGCTTCTGACAGAATGCAGCAATGACTATTTGCACGACCCTGGAGAAATTTTGTATCATTTTGACCCTTGGTTTTGGGATTTTGACATGACATAACCCATTCAGTCAGAATCGGAAGAATTCTTATTTTAGCCAATGTAAGCATGCGAAGAATTGACATTTGCTTCCACAAATGCAACACAGTAGAGTAAAAATAGACAAAAGTAAGGTCATAATAATAATGAAATAAAATCATATTGATATAAAATTTTAAAATCTATTTGATAGAAAAGTAATAGATTAATGCGACAGGCCTATAAAACCTGATATGAAATATTGACTGTATAAAGGAAGTATGGACATGATGATTGAATACAATGCACAATGTAAAGTCCGGTTTGATTAAATATATGAAAATACATAATTCCAGCAAGTGTGCCAGGCTTTGAAGGCAATTTGACACTCTAAATATACTTTTTTTTTAATTAAAACATCATCAAACAGGTACAGAGGTGCATACACTGTCTTTTCAACCGATCCATGAAAGACTAATAAGAAAAGCAGGAGAGGTGTATGTAGCAAATGAAACAGAGGCATAAATTCAGGATTTAGGTTTGCAAACAATTTTCTCCTTTCCTTTACAGTTATATATACTCTCAAATGACAACATAATTTCTGGAGACAAATTCGCCTTCTGGTCTGCAATTTAGTTTACTTAATTATGCCGCAACACAAAAGTGGATTCCCACACAAAACATAGCTGACTAGCTGCTTGCATCAACAACAGAATCAGTCATTTCAGCAAGTGCTCTAGAATGACATACTGTATGTTTAATTTGAAGTGAGCTGTCATAATTATGTACGGAGCACAGAGGAGTTCCACATAAGGAGGAGGTCATGGTGCATATATCAACAAAATGTTTGCTTAAACATGGTGGGTTTAGGGCTGCACGGTGGCGCAGCAGGTAGTGCGTGTGCCTCACAGCAAGAAGGTTGCCGGTTCGATCCCCGGGTCAGGCGGGGCCTTTCTGTGTGAAGCTTGCATGTTCTTCCCGTGCATGCGTGGGTTCTCTCCGGGTACTCCGGCTTCCTCCCACAGACCAAAAACATGCTCATTAGGTTAATTGATGACTCTAAATTGTCCGTAGGTGTGAATGTTTGTTTGTCCTTACATGTTGCCCTGCAATCGGCTGGCGACCGGTTCAGGGTGTACCCCGCCTCTCGCCCATTGTAGCTGGGATAGGCTCCAGCCCCCCCGCAACCCCGAAAGGGATAGGCGGTATAGATAATGGATGGATGGATGGTGGGTTTATTTTAACCATGACCATGATTGTCCCCAAACCATAACCAGGCAGTTATGACGACAACGGTCCAATAACCTCAACACAGTTATTTTAACACAAAGTACCTTCCTTAACCCGTACCATGATCTTTTCCAAAACCTGACCATTTCATTTTTGTACCTAATCATAACCAGTGATTTGCTAGAGTTCTGGAAGGCACAAAAATGATTGTACTTAAATTATACTTTTTGAAGAATGCACGTACAAGTACATTTTGTGCTATTTTTTCTTCAAGTATACTTAATTGTACTCAAGTAGTCCTTGAGTACCACTTCAGTAATACTTGAAGTTTAAATAGTATGGTAAATTGGCACAGCTGAAAATTAGGATTCATGAGTATTCAAAACACACTGGCAGTACAATCGGATTATATCATCAATGCATTGGAAACATACTTAAATATACTTAAAATGAAGTGGAATTAAAGTACACTTTAATGAAGCATGCTGAAAATATATATGCTTTTTATAAGTACACTTTATAGTACCCCAGTACCGGCTGGTAGCCCTCACTTCTCACCTGATGAAGACCCTGGAGGGGATCATACTGAACCACCTCCGTCACCTGCTGAGCTGTGCATAGATCAGGCACTGGTGTGGTGTGATCTACCTGCTTCACCGCTCTTTTTCCCATGTGGAGGACACTCATGGTCATGTTTTTTGACTTCCTCGGTGCTTTCAACACACTCCAACCATCACTGATGAGGGGGAAGCTGGAAGGAGCTGGAGCAAACTGCCACCTGGCTGGGTGGACCATCAACTACCCCACCAACAGATCACCGTATGTAAGGCTTCACAACTGCAACTGTCTATCTGATGTGGTGGTTTGCAGCATGGGGGCTGTGCAGGATACAGCTCTCTCTCCTTTCCTCTTCACTCTCTACACAACTTCAGATACAACACCGACAGCTGTCACATCCAGAAGTTTTCCAATGATGCAGCCATCATGGACATGTATCACAGGGGAACAAATTGGAATACAGGGAGGTCACAACCAACTTTGTCAACTGGTGAAGACTGAACCACCTGCACATAAACGCCAGCAATACAAAGGAGATGGTGAGAGACTTCCTGAGGAAGGTGCCACAGGTCTCTGTCCTGGACCACCCTCTGGACACCATTGCAGAGGTGGGTGAGAGGAGGATGTTAGCCAAGCTGACATTAATCATGTACAACCCCTCTCACCCCCTGCACGACATGATGGGGGCCCTAAGCAGTCCCTTGCTCCTGTAATGGGTATTAAAGCTAAGTTAATTATTATTCTTAGCTCTGTGTATGTAGCAGCAGAGTGCAAGCTGACAGGCTTAAACCACAGAAAGGAGTGCAGTCACTGTTGAAATAAATGGTTGCCTGCTCTCTCTCCCTCCCATCTCCTCATATCCCTCTCTCCTCTGTGTGTCAGTCCATTGATCCAGGACAGCAGTTCACCTGGGAGCACTCCAACCTGGAAGTCAACAAGCCAAAGAACCGCTATGCAAATGTTATTGCCTACGACCACTCAAGGGTCATCCTCACGCCTGTGGATGGTGAGAGACACGTAGTCACACATCACAGCAGAGGGGACTTTGCATACTGTAATTCTCAAATTACAGGACCTTGATTTACCTCAGCTGCAGAAAAAAGCAGGCCTTTATACCCTTCATGACTGATTTCCTGATTTACGCTGTTTTATCAATGCATTTCATCATTTTTTAGCAAGAAGCTGGTTGTTTTCTCCCATTTTATTTATTTATTTATTTATTTTGTCTGCTAACTTTGTCTAACTCACTCCTTGCTGCAGGCGTTCCAGGTAGTGAATACATCAATGCCAACTACATTGACGGCTACAGGAAGCAAAATGCTTACATTGCCACTCAGGGGCCACTGCCAGAGACACTGAGTGACTTCTGGAGGATGGTGTGGGAGCAGAGGACCTGCACCATTGTTATGATGACCCGCCTAGAGGAGAAGTCACGGGTAAGCCTCTCATGTTGAGAAATAGACTTTGTATACAGTGTACTTATCAAAGTACAGGCACAGAGCACTGTATAAGTACATGAATATTTGAAGCAAGCCCAGTTTTCTGTAGTAGTAATAGTTGACAGTTCATCAGTATGATTCATTGAATATAATTTAGCAATGTCATCCATCTTCTGTCATATAAAGGTCACCTTTTTAAAATACAAACTTAACTCAGGCCCTATTGACATCCACTTAAGCTAAGGCCAGTAGTCCTTGTGTGGTATGGTGGGACCACTGCAGGAGGCCAGGCTTGTTGGGCTTGATGATGCAGGATGTGTTCCCATTGCATAAAGTGGGGCCTTTCTCCAGAAGGGGTGAGGGCAGTGGCCAGCGCTTTTTGCTGTCACTGTCGCAAATACTCACTTAATGACAAAGCTGGGCAGTGAGGCGCTCCCTCCTCTCCCGTGCTCTCCCAGTCGACACGGCACATGCAGTTTGGCCTCTCTCCGTCTTAAATCCCTTAATGTGTCCTCTGTGAGTTCATAGTGACATCCACGTCGTACAGCCATGTTGTGTAAAACGCAACATACCATGAAGAATGCACTGACACTCTGAGGGCTGTATGTTAATGAACCACCTGTCCGGTCCAGACATCTAAAACGCATTTCGAGAACCGCAAATGTGCGTTCGATGACTGACCGAGCACTGCTGAAAACACCGTTAAAACCACGCTGCCGTCTTGTTGACGGTGTGATATATGGCGTCATCAACCACATTTTCAGTGGATAGCTGTTATCACCTAGCAGCCACCCATCCAGAGGGGTGTCCCCCTGAAAGACTGTAGGGATGCTAGAATTCGCCAGGATGAACGAGTCATGTGCCGACCCGGGGAAAGTGGCATATATGTTTGTCACCAGGCAATTTGAGTCACAGATCACCAGACATCCCTGTTTCACCTGTGTACATTCAGTCAGGTTGAATGACCATTACGCGTGCCGAACGCGCTTGCAATGTGGTCATGTGAGATACTGATCAAAATATATAAATTTAGGTCTGACTGTATGTGCTGACTCAGATAGTTGCATTGAATCGTGGCTGTTTCTAATAATTGATCGCAGTGAAATGCCTGACTGTGAGGTTTGGTGACCAGAGCGCATGACTCCACCAGTTTACGAAAATCCACTTGCCCAGCGGTACGCCGCTGGCGCACAGAGTTGACCAGGTCTGGGGTGGCAGCAGGCTTTCAGCGCACTTTTACGCCGCCAGCATGGACCGAAATTGACCGAAAATCCAAATCCGCCTGCTTATCATGCCGACACCTCCCCCTACTGCGCCACAGTGCCCATCCTGACGTACCTCAGTTTACCAAAATACCAAGTGCGCTGTGCGCCTGCCTGAGCTGCACGAAAATACCACTGCGCGGGATGCAAACCCTGTTCTGATGAAAAGTGACAGGACATCCTGTCAACACAGGGATTTGTCGAACTTCTCTCACCACTGTCATCACATCACTTACACATTATGCTTCAGTTGTCACTTTGAGAGAGGCTACTGGGAAGTGAGACAATCGGTATGGGAGGGTGATTGTGACAGTGGGAGGTAGACATAGTATAAATACAGTTGTTTGTCGAGCTTGTTGCTGAGCCTCTTGGGTGTGCTTTTGCTTTGCGCTTTTGTCATGCTGACTCACATTGCTGTTCCCTCTCTGTGATACACTCAAATCTGTTTATCTGTGCATATTTTACAAAAAACATGACTTAACCAATGTTGCTCTTCATTAAGTACGGATAAGCCTACTCCCATCTGGTGAGATACTTGAATGAACTCTTAGACCAACTCCCTCACATTCATCCTTCTTGTTCTTGTTTTTGTTTTTTGTTGTTGCTGTTCCTGTTTTATTGGTGAGTGCTGTTTGAGTGAATGTCTTCTCAACAGATGTTACAGCTAATGTTCTGCTTACTGCCACCTGCTGCACCTGCTGAGGGGAATTTAGAAAACTCATTAAAGAGGCAGTTACACTTCCCATCAATGTTATAGCCATTGTTTGTTTTTTTTCTGTAAAGGGAGATTTACAGGACATATTTAAATGGAAGAACAGTGGCTGAGAAGGGTAAAATACAGGAGAATGTCACAAAAAACAGGGTTGACAGGTCATAGTCAAGTCATGTTTTTGCAGTGGCTACTGTTGAAAGAGGCAGAGCACAATGTTGTATGCATGAGGAATGGGGTTGCGAGGGGCTCATCAAAGTCAGAGGGGCAGGGCATCTTACAGCTGGGGGAATGAGACAATGCACTCACAAGAGGTGGAGGCTGCAGTTACATTTGGGCAGACAGGGCAGATGTGGTTGCCATTTCAGGGGTGAGACTTCAATAACAACAATGGGCAGGGCTTATCAAAGTAGTGGGTGCTTGTAACACTTGACTATGAATGTTATTAACACAAAGGACAACTTGCAATACCAGCAAATAGGTTGAGACAAATATATATCACTGAAATTACATCATCAACCACTGTCTGTAAAACCTCAGCACCCGCCCTGGGACTGAAACAGTGGTCACCCAGTGTTTTTAATTACACACTATTCATGCCTCCAATGTGGCTAGTCTGTATTTTTTACTGACCACCTAAAATTCCAAGTGAGCGTTTTAATACCATGGTCTACTCTTTTGGTTAGCTATTTTTGTTTCTTTTCCTTCTTTTTTTTAACTGAATCTCACTTCGTTCAGTGTGTACGTATGTGAGACCTGATTGGAAGTTCAGCCACTCTTGCTGCAACTCACAATTTGACAGAGCTACAAGCTACAAGTTACACTTTTGAACAACTATGAATCCTTTCCAGTAGAGGACCGTACCATGAAATTTCTGTCCAGACAGTGGCACTAGAGAAAAGGTGACATGGTCATTGAAATAAAAAGGGTTCATATTCTGGGGAGCACAAATGTCGACAACTCCTCTAAACTTACCAACAAAGCACATTCTCGTTATCTTCTTTAATGACAGCATAAAAACATTTTCTGATGTGATGCCCCTATCAGAGGACAAAATGGTTTCGTAGTGCACTCTGAAACTGTTACAAATAACCATCACAAAAACCATGCTTTTTAACATTTTGTCAGTTTTGTGGTTACGGTTTGGTTAAGTTTAGAGACCAAAATTACATGGGGAAAGATCACGCTTTGGGTTAAAATACCAACTTTATCAAGGTCAGGCACCCCTTGCTGTGACAGTTAAGAGAAGAACAACTGAATTATGGTTAAGGAAAGTTTGTGGTCAAGGTTAATCAATCAATGGTGATTGTTGGTAGGAATCTGGAAGAGAACAACTGTCTCCTGTATTGAAGTCACAGGCTCTGGTTACACTTCCATGCACACTAAATTTCAATCCTGCAAAGTTTTGTGACTATAAAACAATGTCACACTGCAAAATGCTGTTTGAGAATGTCTTGACGTTGTTTTAAGGCATTTTAACAATCAAATGACACTGTTGTTTTTCTTGATTGTAATCTAGGAATGCAGTGAGGACTGAGAAAAGTTTCAGAATCTCTTTACAGAATAGAATGCACTACAGCCAACAAGGCTATCTATCTAAGAAACTTGGTAACCATCAATCTGCAGCACAGAAAACAACAGAGCTAAGATACACATTTTTTCTGGTGCTCACACCTGAAAGTGGAGATGTGGTGTATAAATATGTGAGGGAAATAATGACACAGGGAAGTTATTGTCTGGAAGTTCCCATCCTGTTGTCAGTTTGATCTTCCATGTGCATGAGTGTAAATTTTGGATGGCACTGGGTGAATGGTCAGGGGCATCATGAAGATCCAATTTTATGGAATTGTATGGAAATCTGACCTGTAGCTGTCAATCTGTTCTGCACTGAACCAAAGTGTTGAACAGACCAGTAACTTAAACAGTGATGTTGAGCATGGATCAGTTTTTCAATTGGAATAAATAATTTGATGGACAGTAGTTACTTAACTGCTTAATTTTGTAGAATCAAGAAAAAAGTAGTAATTTTCAAAAGGTAATACATAGTCAGCAATTTGCATTACAGCATTATCAGCATGCCAGCATTGTTTATTACATGCTTGAAATGATAAGTAATTTTCTATGTAAAGTAGAAAGTAAGATTTCTATGAAAATAATTTCTGCAATCCATGGAGAGAAAACTCAGAAGAGCACTTTGATTCCTGAGCTTAATCCTTATTCTCCTATTCTCCCTCTGACTAGTAATGAGAATATAGTAGATTTTGCTGATTTATTATGAAACCATACTTTGACTATATAGGAGAAGAAGAAATCCCTTTATTAGTCACATTTTACACACAACATGCGAAGTTAGGAGGGGAAACTACACACACCGTGCATATGTGAAATTTTATTCTCCGCCTTTAACCCATCCTTGGACCCTCCTTCCTCCGCAGCAGACCAGGAGCGGGGGGCTGCCAGCCGACCGGCGCCCGGGGACCCAGTTCCTTCTTGTCACTATTGGTCAGGTGGTGATCTTCTTGCATGTTTTTAGTGGGGATACATTTTATGGAGGATACCCCAGGTGAACATGGGGAGAACATGCAAACTCTGCACAGAAAGGCCCCTTTTTCCTCGAGCAGCAGGCACTGAAGGCATAGTGGAGGACACACCACCAGTGACAGTGTTACCACCTGTTCCACCGTGCCACCAATATACACTATATATACACACACGCATACACACACACACACACACACACACACACACACACACACACACACACACAGACATATATTCATATACAACCCTGATTCCAAAAAACCTGGGACACTGTGTAAAGCGATAAATGAAAACAAAATGCTGCCACACAATTAAGTTCACAAATGATGGACAATCAAAGATCACCCAGTGCTTTAACAAGTGACACAAAGGGGTCCTGACCAAGTGTCCATACGTGAGGAAGTAGGAGTTTGAAATCTCTGCATCTGTTGAGACAACAGTGGTCTGACACCAGTACCATGGGATAGCAGTACATTTACTTTGTCGTGCTGTAGTTGTATACATTTGAGGTACTTGCATTTTACTTGAATATTTGCATTTCATGCTACTTTACTTCTACTCAAACTATTGTACTTTTTACTCCTCTGCATTTATTGGAGAGGTTTAGATGAGCATATATCTATATCTATATCTATCTATATCTATCTATATATATATCGATAGATAGATGGATATAGATATAGATATATATATATATGATAATTATTTGTTTAGTATCTCTACCCATTTTTAGGTAGGTAGATGGTAACCTCTCTGACTAAAGGTGGAAATATACTGAATACCTGCATATACTGTACATATACAGTACATATACTCTGCATATGGCTTGTGAATGTTGTATAGATAGACTTGAAAAAGTTGAGGCAACTACAACAACGTTGTAGTTCTTCTTCCCGAACTCAGATTTTGCAGCACTTTTGCAGCACTTGAACAACATCACACAAGGACATGCCAAAAATCAGCTTCTGTTTGTCTGGTAAGGGCAGGCTCTCCGGACTATGGTTTATTTTGTATTTACCTGTAAGACTTAATGAGCTGTGTGTGATTTGTCCACACTTTAATCAAAGGCCACGTGGCCCTGTGCTCAGCCACAGGCCTTGCCAAACAACTCCCACCCCCCACTCTGACACCAGCACCCGGGTCTATGAAGCATAATCTCCCCATCTGTTATGCCAAGCTCCTGTGGCCTGCAGCCATCAGTCCCCTCGAGTCAGCACTGATGTCCAAATGTATGTTCCTTCCCCCGTCATTCTCTGCGTCCATCTCTCCCACAGGCAGGAGAGGAATTACAACGCCAACAGTAACCGGGGAGACGCTGATTACACTAATTTGTTCTATGACTCAAGAACCCTGTTTGACTGGCTTACTTTGTCCTCTTTGCGTTTCATTTCAATGCTCTGAGAGTTTACACATATCTTTTACTTTTAATAGATTTTAAACTTACCACTTAAGTTGAATCCAGTCAATGTATTGTATTGCAACACAATACTGAAGTCTTTTATGGAAAAAAACAGTGGTGGCTGGTGGTTATTTACTTGGTTCAGATAACAGGCACTGAGGGCTCCTGCTTATACACTAACAAAGTTTAGTTCTAGCATAGTGCACTTTGACTCATATCATAAAGTACTTACAGGTTCACTCAAATACAGATTCAGACATGCAAACACACTCCATTCAACAGTCAACGCATCAAAGTGTGCTCTCAGGTTCTGGGGAGTAGTGTTGCATCTATGAAAGAAGTTCTATAAAGCCAGTGTTTCTTGACTTGGTTGTCATATGCTGCTTTTCTGCTTGATAGTTAAAGGCCTCCTATTTCTATGATAGCTACAACAACGTCAGTATTCAACAGTGCACATAAAAAGTGCCAACAGCCGACAGTTTAGAACACCATGCTATCTTGTGATACATTTCTGCCATCTGGACTGGAGAAGTGGAGCTGGAAATTGCTAATATTAGACCTAATATAATTTGTTATTTCATGAAAGAGTGGCATAGACTGGCTGAAAGTTTGTGCTTCTCTAATGATAAGCTACAGTAATTGAAAGAGGAGATAACTACACATAAATTTCATATGGTATAACTTCAGCTGAAGGACTAAAACTAAACTATTTGCTCAGTTCAAATACTTTAGAATGATATTTTAATCTTTCTGTCTGAATTAAGCTTCTACTGACTAGCCACTACAGCTGACAACCCTGATCTTGTCATAGCTTTGCCAGGAGTGGTAATAAAAATGCAAAGTTTGTACTGAGTGGCACAAAAGAAAAGACTATGGTGTCTTAAACTCAAAATATTTCATCTTACAAGTGCAAGAGTGTGTCTGCTTAGTAAATTTCATGGCAATCTGAGATTTCTTGTTTTCCAGCTGACCACAGCATGGTATTAAAACGAAGGCGAGGGGGTGAGCAAAATCATTAGGAATCATTCATTTAGGATCATGAATGTCCACAGTGATATGCCAGTCTGATGAATAATTGTCAACATATTCCACCCTGGATCAAAGTGTTAATTGATGTGTGGACAGATGGATGATCAGATGATCTGACCAACATCACCGAGCCTGAATAGCAGGCCAGAAAATGTGAAAGTTCAGAACAGTAAACACAGATACAAATCTTTCTCATGACTCAGTTCTTTTTGGTGCCTTCTGTTCCTGTAACTTCAATATCACCTTTGTTTGTCAAAAAAAACACACACTTTGGTGTATGCATGTGTGCAGGTGAAGTGTGACCAGTATTGGCCCAGTCGAGGAACAGAAACATATGGGATGATTCAGGTGACTATGCTGGACACCGTGGAGCTGGCTACGTACAGCGTACGTACATTTGCCCTCTATAAGGTAAGAACTCTTTATATATACTGTGTATAAGGAGTATTACTATGTTTGACAGCAAAGCAAGTCTTCACTCAAAGACAGCAGAGAGCTTTGATGGTTTGTTCTGAAAGAGCACTAAGGCCCCTTTTAGACATACACCTTTTTAATCTGATGTCAATTTGACATGCCTTTGACATGTCTTAGTAAAAACCCTCTTTGCTTTCACATAAAAGTCAACGTGATGATCATACTAGGTTGGACCTGTAATATTTCCATTACACTCTCAACGCATCATAAGTCGGAACCAAATGCTGTCAGATTAATGTAAAGGCTGCAGCAGTATGGTGTAAGATAGCTCCATAATTAAAGTTTCGTATTTGTAAAGTTAACAATTTGTGCGTCAGAAAAGTTGTTTTACACAAAATTCCGCTGTCATATACGTGAGTCTGTGAAATTGGGTTCGGGTTACGAGTGTTTTTATATGAGTATGAGTCTAAAAGCTGTGAGTGCAAAGTCTTGAGAATATGACTCATTTTTCTACGACTACAAAGTCTTCACTGTGGATACGAATTCAAGTTTACGACTCGAAAAGTGCTGAAATGACATCACTGAGGTCACAGTCAAGTCACAGGGGAAAGTAATCGATCGGCGATTCCTCCAACTGCCCATGCGCATGCCCAACAGGCAAACATGCAGGGCAACGCCACCATCCCTGGAGAGACTTGTAAGACTGGTAATGTCAATAATAACATGCATAGCTATTATTGATTTCAAAAAATCAAACCATTTTATACAATATGCATTTCTTGGACTCACATACCTATTGATTTAGCTTGCGAGCTAAAGATATTTACATGCCGATGAAGCTAGCTTAGTGCTATCATTACTGGGTGCCATCCATCCATCCATTTTGTATCCCTTTCGGGGTTGCGGGGGGTGCTGGAGCCTATCCCAGCCGTCAACGGGCGAGAGGCGGGGTACACCCTGGATCGGTTGCCAGTCGATTGCAGGGCACAAACACACACCTAGGGGCAATTTAGAGTCACCAATTAACCTTTTTGGTCTGTGGGAGGAAGCCGGAGTGCGGAGAGAACCCACGCATGCACGGGAAGAATATGCGAACTTCACACAGAAAGGCCCGACTCGGGAATCGAACCGGCGACCTTGTTGCTGTGAGGCATGTGCACAACCTGCTGCGCCACCGTGCAGCCTGTTACTGGGTGCTATCATTCATAATTTTCGACCAGAGCATTAACAATCAAGCCAGATTTGGGATGAATTAACGTGAACCAGTAACTCTGTGTAAAGTTAACACGGAAAGAGGGAGAAGGTTGATATGGAGAAATAAACCCGGACATGATGAACCATCCTGCTTATTGCATGGTTTACGAGTGAAATTATACATTTGAAACAATAAGTTGCTGGTTCACGTTAACTCATCCCAAATCTGGCTTGATTGTTAATGCTCTGGTCGAAAATTACGAGGACAATGCATTTTTTGAGGGGTAACGTTATATGTTTCATAGCTGTTTAGTGCTAACTAATTAGCACTGGCCCACTTCTAATCCCAGTAACGATAGCACTAAGCTAGCTTCATCGGCATGTAAATATCTTTATCTTGCAAGCTAAAGCAATAAGTATGTGAGTTCAACAAATGTATATTGTATAAAATGGTTCGATTTTATGAAGTAAATAATGGCTATGCACGTTATTATTGACGCTACCTGTGCAGGGCTCTCAAGTTTTGAACTGAGTTCAGAGTGAGATTTGGCAGCGGCAGTGAGGGGTGGGGTGGGGACGGGGGTCTGACCTGATAAATGACACATAAATTGGTACAAATAAAAATATTTATTCAATTCAGCATTTCTTAGTGCAAATGTGTGTGTGTGTGTGTGTGTGTGTGTGTGTGTGTGTGTGGGTGGGTGGGTGGGTGTGTGTGTGTGTGTGACCATGTATTTATCACGTTGTGGGGACCCTAACCCAGTCACATTGTGGGGACTGACCTCCCTTATGGGGACAAAATGCAGGTCCCCTTAATGTAAATCATTAAATTTTAGGATGCAGACTGAGGATAGGGTTACGGGTTAGGTAAGGTTAGGTTAGGTACAGGGTTAGGAATAGGCAGATAGTGGTTAGGTTTGGTTAGGGTTAGGGTAAGGCTCCAGGAAATGAATGTAAGTCTATGTAATGTCCCCACAAGTGATATAAACACAACGTGTGTGTGTGTGTGTGTGTGTGTGTGTGTGTGTGTGTGTGTGTGTGTGTGTGTGTGTGTGTGTGTGTGTGTCTTGTGTGTTGCCTTGCATGTTTGCGTCTGGGGCATGCGCATGCACAGTTGGAGGAATCGCCAATCGATTACTTTCCCCTGCGACTTGATTGTGACCTCAGTGACGTCATTTCAGCACTTTTCGAGTCGTACCCGTGAACTTGAATTCGTATCCTCACTGAAGACTTCGTAGTCATAGAAAAATGAGTCGTATTCTCAAGACTTTGCACTCACAGCTTTTAGACTCATACTCATATAAAAACACTCGTAACCTGAACGCAATTTCACAGACTCACGTATATGACAGCGGAATTTTGTGTAAAACAACTTTTCTGACACACAAATTGTTAACTTTACAAATACGAAACTGAAATTATGGAGACGTCTTTTTGACAGCGATCTTACACCATACTGCTGCAGCACAAGGTGAAACATGCAGAGAAAAGCAGTCATCTTTGTCATTATCATAACATTTTTAACACTCTCTCACTTTTTCTCTCTCTCGCTCTCTCTCTGTTTCTTTTTCTGTCATTTCTGAATAAAGCCATCAGGAACATTAGTGTAAAAACCACCTCTGTCTGAATAACAAGAAGCATCACTTTAACAGACAGATGAAGCCAGCAATGTGATGGATTCCCTGTTTGAGAATGGCTTAAGAGTGCTCGAGGAGTGTAAATATGAAAAAAAAATGTGGCTTACTGAAAGTTTCCATGGATTTATTGTAGATTTGATGAAAAATGCTTTGCCACTGATCATGTTATACCTGTGTACAGAATGTTACCATTCATCAAGGGATCTTTATTCATGTTTTTGAGTGGTGCTTAGAATGTATTTGTTATGTATGGTAATTTTAACATGAGAGATTCTCACATTAATCAGTCTGATGATTGATCAGTTAATTATTGCAATGAATTTGTCAATTAACGTTTCTGCTGATGGCTACATAATCAAGTCATGTAATTTTCAGTGTGCTGAATCACATTTTTACAACTGACAAAACTTATGTGTGCATGTTGGTCCGAACAGAATGGTTCAAGTGAGAAAAGAGAGGTTCGACAGTTCCAGTTTATGGCGTGGCCTGACCATGGAGTGCCTGAGTATCCCACCCCAACACTGGCCTTTCTACGCAGAGTCAAGGCCTGTAATCCACCAGACACTGGACCCATGGTGGTCCACTGCAGGTAAACTACCTCTTATATGAATACAAAGGTCTCAGTGTGTCTCAAACAAGGTGTGTGTCAGATCTAGTGTATTCAAACCACATTTCCAGTGGTGTCCATTGTCACATGAAGATGAATTGACGACTAGACACACTGTCATCGCAGGAGATTTTGACTTTGAGCTAAATCTGTGTTCTATGTTATACTTTCTTGGTATCATCTGTCTTGTGTCTTTGAGCACTCAGTGGTTTCATATGTTATGATTAGTGCTGTCAAAAATCATCGTCATTTTTTTATCGTGAGATTAATGCTCTTTGTGACCTAGTGAACTTGTAGTTTTTTATAAGCTGTGGCCACTGCTAGTAACGTTACAATAACTACAGGATCTGGTTGTAAACTGAAAACAAAACAATAGGCACGCCCCACGCACGTGTTTGGTCTTGCCTGCTCGCTAGCTGTGAAAGAGTACCAATTTGTGTTGCTGCCAATGGAATGGAAAGTTTAGTTTCAAAAAGTTGCCAGATGGGTCGACTGACAAGACCAAAGTTATCTGTGTGTATTGTCGGTGTGAAGTGAATTATCACCGCAGCACATCCAGTCTGAAATACCACTTGATGGCCAAACACACAGCGAATGCGAATTCTCCACCACCTCCTTGTCAAAACCAGGCGACAATGGATGGCTTTGGACAGAGGCATATGGATGGTGTTATGTTCAAAGGAAACTTAAGAAAGGAAAGTTTAAGCCATGGTTTAACTGCACTATAGGCTGAGTCCTAGTTTACAATGATGTGCACTTTGTAACTTTATTTTGTATCACCCTGTTTTGATCTCTTAGAAAGGGCTGTTGAAGGGGCTTTTTAACTATGACATTCATGAGATTAATCGCAATTAAATATTTTAATCGATTGACGGCACTAGTTATGATATACATATTGTATATAAACCGTGTAATTTTGCATCACCTTGTGAACCAAACATTGCTCCTGATTTTCTTCAGGGGAAAGCATGCTAAACAAGCACACAATAACTTGCATTTTAATAACCTAAAAATGACACAGATAGAAGCTATAGTCACTTGCAATGACTTGTCTTGGCACTAGCAGTGTCAGTCATTTGTGGGTAAGCCTGTAATGGTAACCGCATTGAATTTTGTATGTCTTTTAAGAGAGTCTGTCCTAACGAGTGTGCCATTATCCATATTCATACAATTCACTGATAAACAAAAACACACAACTCTGGGAGGTAAATCAGGGAGGTTGTGGGATGTAGCCAGGAGGAGAAGGCTATGACAGCAGACTTTTCCACCCATCATCCATATTGAGGTCTTAAGGTACCTATACCTGTACCTAATCTATACATTACCCACAATGATGTAGAAATACTCATACTTTGCATAATTTTTGTTTAATATTATTCACACTAAAGTTATCAAAGTAATTGTATTATTCCAAAAGAAAACAAATCACCTAGAAATGCTTGAAAGTATTATTTGTATATTGCACACAGTGCACTCATGTTTACAAGCCCAACTGGTCTGTGAAGTTTTATACCCACACATCAAAGGCACCAGAGAGGCAAAGATCTGAAAATCTAGTCCAGTTTTCTCAAGGCAGAGTGCTCCTTCCGTGCTGTTTAAGAGAACTTCACATCACACTGTGGAGTAGAGAGGTCAGCTGTGTCACAATCTATCACCCCAGGCCATAATGAAGCACTGAGATAATGAACTGGTATTCAGTACACAACATGTGTCACAAATGGTACAAATGTTCTTTGTTCTGAATATTTAAAAGTTAAAGTTTAGCTAAATAGATAGATAGATAGATAGATAGATAGATAGATAGATAGATAGATAGATAGATAGATAGATAGATAGATAGATAGGCACAGGAGTCAAATGTACTTTTTCATATACAGTGGACACTATTGACGCAAGTGACAAGTGTGGGACAATGGTATAGAGTGGCCTGCAATGTGAGTGTTTTTATTCTGTTTACCTGTGCAAGCCACATCAAAGACAATAACGTTTTTCTTATTCTGAAACATTGTGTAAAGGTGTGTTCAGACTAGCAAAGCAAATTTTCACCTCACCCTGAGACTGCTGGACTGCTGGAGTGTTTTTGTTGTTTGTTTTTGTTTTTACCCAATATGTCGCAATTTGCGCTCAAACAGTCAATTCGTACATGTGTACAGACATCAGCTGTTCATTGCTATTGCAAATCCAAAAACAAAGGAGAAATACAAAAAATAAAATGAGAACAAAATTAACTAATGAAACAGGAGGTAACAGAAAACGTGGGGAAGAGACCAATGCAGAAAGTAAAACAAAACATGACACATGGGGAGAGTGAACTTTCAAAATAACACAGGAAAGAGACCACAAGCAACTCCCAGGGCCATGACAGTTGCATCTTCGCACTGACATTACATGCAATCCCTATCTAATATTTGCCCTACGCTCAGTCTGAACACACCTTATTAGTAACAAGCATCATAGTAACAGGACAGGAGAGTTGGCAAACTGTAGAGCAATATCTATCCAGATTCAAAGGTTGCCAACATTAGGCACAGTAAATTGCTGTTCAGGGCGGCACGGTGGAGCAGCAGGTAGTGCACATGCCTCACATCATGAAGGTCGCCAGTTCGATCCCCGGGTCACCGTGAAGTTTGCATGTTCTTCCTGTGCATGCGTGGGTTCTCTCCGGGCACACAGACCAAAAACATGCTCATTAGGTTAATTGGTGACTGTAAAATTGCCCGTAGGTGTGAGTGTGAGTGGGTGTTTGTCTATATATGTTGCCCTGCGACCGACTGGTGACCGGTTCAGTCTTGATTTAACAAACTCCCATTCAAACAAAATATGTGAGTAACTCAAGATTATATGGCATTTTGTTGTGCCATAACTCAACATGTAATACAATAAGAGCAGGTTAATGGTTAAAAACAGAAAGTAAGTCTTGTGCATCATCTTGGTCTGCACCATTTTTTTGGCAAAAAAGGGGATACGACTTTCACTTCTAAATATATTGTAATGTCCTGCTATGGACTGATATGATGAAACACCAGCAAAGAAGATTTTCTTGCAATTCATTGCATTCATTGGGCTGAACTTTCCGCAACCATTCCATACAGAAAGCCATCAAAACAGTCCCTGACACCTGGCACCACAACAACATAAAGAAAACAGTGATCTCCTCCTCTCCTCTCCTTCCGGTCCTTCTCACCAACCACAGTAACACTCAGTTCTCTTTACACTGCTGTGTAATAATTAACAACATTAATAAATGTAAAGATCTCCCCTGACTGGCAGCAAAAATAATCACATAACATCTGAACATTTTTGCTACACTATATAGCCTTAGAAGTAGAATTCATGAGGTTGCTTAATTATGAGAATTTACACATACTCACCATTTTAGAAACAGGTTTAGATATATTATTGGGTGGTAATGAAATTGTAGTGTCAAGTTACTGCATTCAAGGAAAGATAGATATAGCTATGGCAGCGGTGTTGAGAGACAGCTTCATGAATTCATTAATTGAGGTGCTGTAGATGGAGATTCATTGGCCTCATAGCATCTGCTTTACTGCCAAAAGCAGATGTTCAGTATTTGGGGAATATGCTTAATACAGTATTCCACATCACACTTGTGTAAGGCTGAATATTGGACCAGAATTTGCTTCCAAACTATTTGTAATGTCACAGATTATGTTCATAGGCCCACCTCTTCAAATCAGATTTTCAGTTAGCACAGAGAAAGTTTACATTTTCAGCAATGAATGTGAAAACAGCCTTCTTGTGTTAAAGTCCACACATACATCATTCTACACAGTGATGCTCAAACATTCAACTGTAGGAACAAAAATATTGGGTCACTACTTGATGTAAAACCACGTGTATGGACAGTCGTGATGATTTTCTTTCCCACCACTGTACACTTTACAGTTTCACCTGTCAAGTCCTCATGTACTGTCAGCATCTGAGCTCTGCTTCCAAAAACCAGTTTTTTCTTCGGCTAATGGGGGTGCAGCAGGGGGCCTATGTCTTAGAGAGCTACACCTATACCCATACAATCTGGACTTACAACACCTAACTAATGTTCTGTTTCATATCGAGTCCGCCCTCTAAGAGCTGTTGCTACTGGATTAACCGCGAAGCTGATATTATCAGTACCCACTGTGACACCAAGGCCCACAAGCAGTTAACATACATGAGTTCACAACCCCATAAATGCGAAGTGTAATAAGACTGGACTCACTGGCTGTCAGGGGCGGAACTATGGGTGGCGCCCAATCAGAAATTCAAATTAAAAAAAATTTAAATAATCCGATTTTCACAGTTAAATATCCCATATTATGAAAAACTCACTTGTTTGGGTCTCTGGTGCTGCCACACGTACACGAAGTGTGAAATAAGACCATCCGCGCTTTTCTGAGTGAGATCTCTGTAAGCACCCTGCCTACAGCTTCCACACTAGCCATTTGAATTCGGCGCTCCCGATGTCTCTCCACCCAGCGCCACCTTCTCACAGATCCGCTGTTAGGTTACCGAAAGCACTGTGGTATGAATCATGTCCAGGCGTTGTTCTGTTATTGGTTGTAAAGACGAGCACAAATCGGCTCCCAGCCGCAGAGGACAGAAGAGCACCGTGGACTGAATTCATTTTTGAAGGCAAGGAGGTGCGTGCCATGAACTCTTTTTGGAGTTTAAAATATAGATATTCATTAAAGGTGCATAAACTGCGTTCACATGTGTTTCCTCCACTCCAGCCATCCACTTCGTTTGAAGTGGATGGAAGGATTGCTCTTCCTTCCTGCAAACTCCATTTAAACTGCATGTTTAACAGCCCAGTTTAAAAAAAAAAAAAACAATAATATTCGGGGATTAATCCCCAAACCCCCTATTAGGTAGGTGCTGATTAACACATCTGAACACTTTCTATCATAACACAGCAGTGATGTGTCGGTTGCAAACGAGCCGCTCTTTGAAGTGAACGAAGAGCCAGCAATGGAGCCAGAGCACGGGCTGCTTTGGCCTTTATTTTTGTTTTGTTCTCAACTTTTTTTCTGTTTAAGCCGCACATCAACTACTTGATGTGTGGTGGCTTCATTGTGTAGGTGCGCGCACACACACACAGCACACACATACACACACAGAGAGCCGCAACAGACAAAAAGGTGAGAAAATGAGTGACCGCAGGAAATGCAGTAAAATTTGATATAAAGTATGTTTTGTACATTAGTAATTAATTTTACACATTATTTTACATTACTTTATAAATAAATTTAAGCAACAAAAAATCTGAGGAGCCACTTGGGAGTCGTGAGAACCAGCTCTCTTAAAAGAGTGGGAATTCCCATCACTGTAACATAGGCCTTATCAATTTTGGCAAAGTGGTGATCAGGCCCACCCAGACTTAATCCACGCCCACCCATCTGTCACGTTCTGCGTCCTCCACTGCTGGCTGTGCCACGGATGTCAGTCCTGTGTGGAAAAAAGGGGCCGAGTGATATTACACATGGGACATGGATTACGTAGCAAATTGGTTCCAATGCAACCCACTACCCCCAACCCCCAAGTACATCATCTTCCATCTAGCATGTTTAAAACTTAACAAGTCAAGAAGGACCCAGACACATTGTGCAAACAGAAACCAATGAAAGGGCATGAGGTACCCCATGATGCCTCTTTGCAGATTTCTGTCACTGCCATCCCTCTAAGGAGGTCTGTGGATCATCTGTTGACATAACCTGCAGCCACTTCACAGCGCTCATTGCTACAGGGTGAAACAATTTCTTATAAATTACTACCAAAGAGGAGGGCTGTCTCTAAGAAGCCAGTGCTGGCCATGGCCGTCCATGGCCGTCCATGGCCGTCTCCCAGATGATGAGTCCTGAATAGTCCTTTGGAGGCCAGCAGAAAAGACAGTGTCTCTAAATGTAACTTTCAACCAGTTAATGTTGAATTGGAACATAAACCTCTAAAGATCTTTAAATAATGAAAAACCAGAAAAACTAGATAAACTGGTCCCATCGAGGTATAATTAGCCTCTGGCCACATTTCATTTCATATTTTAGGATATAGATACCTCGATAGACTGAGACTGTTAGTGTTGTTTTGTTTTGTTCTACAGTAGATCTAATATGTTCCGTATATGCATGGTTTTGAATTGACTTCATTTTTAATGACACATTTACACTGAGGTATAAGTGCAAACATTGTTGACTGTATGGATTTTATTTGAATATGACCCCCAGAAAACTAGTTGTTGCCAAGGCTGCAACAAATGGGGATCCTAAAAAACAATAAACAATGGTGTCAACATTGTTTTCTCTTTGTACTCCGTCAGTGCTGGTGTGGGCCGGACCGGCTGCTTCATTGTGATTGAAGCCATGCTGGAGAGGATGAAACATGAGAAGTCGGTCGACATTTATGGTCATGTGACGTGTATGCGAGCCCAGAGGAACTATATGGTGCAGACAGAGGATCAGTACATATTCATTCATGAGGCCCTGCTGGAAGCTGCGGCATGTGGCAACACAGAGGTCCCTGCCCGAAACCTGTATGCCCACATCCAGAAGCTCACCCAGATCCCTCCTGGAGAGACTGTCACCGCCATGGAACTGGAGTTCAAGGTAGGTGCCTTTTGCTTTGTGATGGTTTGTTTGTTTGTTTTTCTTGTTATTGTTGTTTTTTGTTTGTTGTTGTTGTTTTTTTTGAGTGCATGGTGAGTTTGTAAAGCTTCATATTCTAGGGGCACATGTGTGTGTGTGTGTGTGTGTGTGTGTGTGTGTGTAAATGCAATAATAGTGGCTGGAGTGCCCCTTGCCATGGGAGCTAGGGAAAGGGAAGGATTTTCATCCTCGGCCTGTGTAACAAAGATGAATTTTTCAGAGGAGGAGTGGTGACAGCTTAACTTCTGAGCCTCAGATGACAAGCTGAAGGAGAGGCAGAGTCATAGAGTGAAGGAGAGAGGCCAGGAGCAACATGTCTGTCAGCCTAAAGATAAGGCCCTACAGGGTTGGTGGTCTTACATTGGATGAGCTGCAGCACTGCAACATCCTTAACTGCTCACTCCACATGTGATTTAACCAGGCCGATCCTTTATGTTTTTTGTTTTTGTTTTGTTTTGTTTTTTTTTGGGGGGGGGGGGGCACAACAAAGCCCAAATTACGCTGCTTGTTCAAACAAGCAGGGTGGACATGCAATATCTGGACCGAGCATTATTATGCTTTGATCTTCAGCTCACTGCAAATTTCTCTCACAAGCACTTTTGAAATTGACATTTGGACGGGCAGTGCAGAAGAATCACGTTAGGGCCTGTCAGCAAAGATAGCCCCCCCCCCCCCCCCCCCCAAAAAAAGAAAAGAAAAAAAAAAAGAAGAAATTGGGATTGGGGTGTCACTTTCAAAAGTTTTATTCTCCTTGGTTTAATGTGCATTGACACAGGCCGCGCTACTTCGGCTCATAGTAAATTTGTATAATTTTGTTTTAACTTTTCAACATCTTCAGGATGAGTTTTAACACGCATCCATCAGGCTTTTATTTGAAGTCAGAGAACAAAGAGGGTCAGCTCAAAGTGCATCATTTTCATGCATCAATAAGAGTGTTAGCTCACTGTGCCCTTGTTCACACACCACATTCCACCAAGACTGTATTAGCACTTTAAAAGACCCGAGGCAGACAGTGTAGACAGTGGGTGTAGTTGTGAAGCTGCAGTGAGTGCAGTCACCTCTGGGCTGAGGATTGGATGTCTGAGGAGCATCACAGACACACGTTTTTTCTCTGTCTCTGCAGAAACTGGCCAACTCTAAAGCACATACCTCAAGATTCATCAGTGCCAACCTGCCGTGTAACAAATTCAAGAACCGCCTGGTGAACATCATGCCTTTCGAGTCTACCCGTGTCTGCCTGCTGCCAATCAGAGGGGTGGAGGGCTCTGATTACATCAATGCCAGCTTCATTGATGGATATAGGTGAGTACATAGAAATAATTTCACTGCAGATTGTGAAACACACAGACACAGAAAGAGGAGGGTATTCTGTAAAAGCCTAGAGATGGCAGAACTACTACAAAACAGGATCTGTTCAGCAGCTGCACCAGTGGAGGTGGACCTTTTCTCAGCATCTGACAGCAGTAAATTACAGGCTGACATGGAATCCACTGTTTCACTCCCTGCTATCCCTTTGTTGTGGCAGTTGTCAAAACAAATTGGTCTCATTGGCAAGTCAGTTAATTCTCTCCTGTGTTTTTCCCTCTTGGAAATGGATAGCCTGTTTGAGATAGGTGACATGCCAGAGAAATGAACTCATTACTCCAATATTTCAGTGGCATTGCTCCTGTCTTTGTCCCCAAGACTTTTTCACTCATGGGCCACAGGTTATAGACATCAGTTTCTGCCTTTGTACAGAGTGAAATACTGGCTTCTTTTTTTTACATTCAATAATAATTATAATATTTACTATTTAATGAGTAAAAACACCTTACCGCATTACCACAGCTCAATTTAGTACACTTCATGGAAGTACATTTTGTCGTACATACTTTTGTACACTCTCAGCTTATTTCAACATACCACAGTAAAAATATGCATTTTTCCCCAACAAATGCTGCAGGCTGGATCATTCATGTACAGTGTTCCCAGGTCCATCTACTTCTGAGCCTTTCCAGGATGCCCCTTTCATAACCAATCATGACACTATCACCTGTTACCAATGAACCTGTTTACCTGTGGAATGTTCCAAACAGGTGTTTTTGGAGCACCCCATAACTTTCCCAGTCTTTTGTTGCTCCTGTCCCAATTTGTTTGAAATTTGTTGCTGGCATCAAATTCTGAATAAGGATATGTTTACAAAAATCAATGAGGTCAAACATTAAATATATTGTCCTTGTACTGTTTTTAGTTGAGTGTATGTTTTTGAATCTGGGTTTGATTTCAGTTTTACATAAATGCAACTGGACATACTTGCTGGACCTTTAAGGACTAGTTCAACATTTTAGCCTTTTTCACTCCGTATCAGTGCAATGAGAAGATAGATATCAATCTCATACCTATGATTTAAGTTTGAAGCTGGAATCAGGATGTGGTTAGCCTAGCTTAGCATAAAGAGTGGCACTGTCAAAAGCTCAAAAATGAGCTTATTGCTTGCTTATTAATTAACGTATCTTGTTTTGTTTTGTTTTGTTTTGTTTTGTTTTTTCTTTTTTGGGTGGGGGGGATTAACACATACGTATGGAAATTGCAGTTGTTTATAGTTGTTTCCAAGGAACCACTCAAATGTCTAGTGAAAAGCCAACATCACTGAGTATGGGGATAATGGCACACTCTCTGTCCTGCAGGGCATTCACAGTGATGCACTCAGTTATTCAGAAGTGACAGAAACAGTTGGGTAATGAACAAGAAACAGACAGCTTGAAAGAGTAGTTCTCACCTCCACACAACCAACCAAATACAGTGTGAAGTGTGTGTGAATATCCAATTGTCAGTTTCAGAAAGTTACAGAAATTGCTGGACACAGTCCCCCAATCCCGACACTGGGTGTGAGGGTAGGGGGTTTCTGAAACTCTTTGACCATGTGGCAGAAGCATACTGGCAGCTTCACTGGCTGTTGTTCACCAAGAAATTGTTTCACCATATACTTCTCTCTAAAACCACAGTTTCTGTTGGTGTTATTTCCTTGTGTTTTTTCAATGGTGGATTGTTAATAGGATTCATTCATTTTTGGTTTGGCTCTGCACATGGGACTTGTTAAAAAAGATAACAGTAGACTGTAGAATATCACCAAACCAGACCAGTAAATCTATCAGTCAACACAAACACTGAGAGAGGCAATACTATATAATGACAACAAATACAGGTACAAATACAAGTAGCAACATTTGAGTGCAGCCAGCTGTTGCTAATGTTGCACTGAACCTGGACTGTCTCTGGCTTTCTATGAAGCGAATCTTCAAGGTTTAATGGTCTTATAAAGCAAATGATCATGTAGATCGCTCTGGTGACACAACCCTACATACAGTATTAG
Source organism: Chaetodon trifascialis (assembly GCF_039877785.1). Taxonomy (NCBI): domain Eukaryota; kingdom Metazoa; phylum Chordata; class Actinopteri; order Chaetodontiformes; family Chaetodontidae; genus Chaetodon; species Chaetodon trifascialis. The sequence goes on from NC_092059.1 coordinate 29,471,952, forward strand.
ATGCCCTCACAGATGTTGTCACAGGCCTCTCAGATAATCATATATTGTAAGAAAGTGCATGTAGACAGTAAATACTTTCTAGTGCACTTGCTGAGTAAAGCATAGGATGGTAAATCTTGAATTTTAGTTTAGTTATTTTCTTTCTGTCTTTTTGGTATTTGGACTCCATTCCTGTTTTCGTTGGATCTTTGTTTGCTTTATGGATATTTGCTTTGGTTTTGACTCTCACCAGACTCACCTGCCCGTAAGTCCTCGGTTGCTTTATTTTATAATAAATTATTTGAACTGCATCCACCCTGCCTTTTGTTTGGTCTGCATTTTAGCTTCACTTAATGTTTTTCCCTGAACTCCATTACCACAGAATCAGGACTTCCCATTTTACTTGCAGCAAGGGTGGATGTATTTTCTTCCTGTCTGTCAGCACCTAATAAAGTCCCCTGGGCCCCCCCACCTAAGGGAGGGCAGGAAAGGAAGCAGGGGTGTCCTGTAATTCCTCTCTAATTCCTGTTGCAGCAATTAAGAGTGGAATGAGATATAGTGAGCTCCAGCTCCTCTCTGAGCTCAACCTTTAAAGCACACTGTGTGGATTAGGATGGATTAAGGTGAGGGGATAGACATGACTATGATGATTATTAGAGGTGTCCAGTGACCTCTAGTGTATCAGCTGTAGTCATTCACCTCTGCTTGTCCATGGTGATGAAAGATACAAAGTCAGACAGCAGGCTTACACTAGAATGTGATTATTTCTGCTTTAGAGAAGTTTCAAATAGGATGGACCCCTCTTAAACCATTATCCTTTTATAGCATGATGTTGTGGTTCCCTAGAATAACCTATTACCTGTGTAACTGTTGGTTGTAAGAGTACTAATATTAAAGGAAACAAAAAACTAGCTATTGTGGGCTGCACGGTGCGCAGCAGGTAGTGCATGTGCCTCACAGCAAGAAGGTTGCAGGTTCGATTCCCGGGTCGGGCCTTTCTGTGTGAAGTTTGCATGTTCTTCCTGTGCATGCGTGGGTTCTCTCCGGGCACTCTGGCTTCCTCCCACAGACCAAAAACATGCTCATTAGGTTGATTGGTGACTCTAAATTGCCCCTAGGTGTGAGTGAGTGTGAGCGTGAATGGTGTGTGTATGTGCCCTGCGATCGGCTGGTGACCGGTCCAGGGTGTACCCGTTGACAGCCGAGATAGGCTCTGGCCCCCCCGCGACCCCGAAAGGGTTAAGCGGCATAGGAAATGGATGGATGGAACTAACTATTATCTGTAACAACTTGCATCTTATTTTTGTTGGTTCAGCCATCATTTCTATCACATATCAATTTATCCAGATTATCTATACCGTTATTTTGAGTACAGTCGGTCAATATTGAAGCAAGAAGACCAAATTATGATTAACCTGCAAAATATGCTGGAAAAGAAGCCAAATGACTCTTGCTTCTCTAGAGGGAGAGCCTTTTACATGTGCATGACCAGGAGCCCATTATCTCATAATTGCTCCAAACCCATCAGACTGGAATTATAGATCCAAGATTTCAGCAGGATGGAAATGCATTTGTATGTTAACTGGATCCACACAGCCATTGGTTGTGAGTAGAATGTGTTTTTTCGACCCCTCACTAGAAAAATATAGCGTACCATGCAATATGCCAATTTAAAACATTTAAATTAGAGGGGGTGTTTTTGCTCAATCCCAGATCCTTATGTGACACCAGATGAACATGGCTACCCACACAGTCAGCAGTAAACACAGGTATTCTGTGTTTTTCTTGTCATCAATAAATCCCATGTGCAAACCCAAACCAACAATGAATTGATTCTACTTACAAGTACTGCATGTTTATCAAAGCCTCATATTTTTTTGTTCTCCTGCTGTACTGTATAGAGCTCTATATAGAGCACTGCTGTCCAAACACTATTGAGAACACATCAGTGAGCCACACTGGTGACTGTGGCTCAGGAGTGGGTTGTCCACTAATTGCTGGCTTGATGCTGGTTCCTCCTGACCACATGCTGAAGTGTCCTTGACCAATACATTGCACACCAAGTTGGTCTCAATGGACAGGCACATGCCTTGCATGGCAGTTCTGTCACCATCAGTGTGTGAAAGGCTGAAGGTAAATTGTAAGGGGCTTTTTCCATTAAGATAGAATAGCACTATATAAGAGCAGTCCATTTAGTGTTGCTCTGTTCCTTCATTACCATGAACACACACTGTTGTTTATTTTAACTCAATCCCACATACACCTCCCTGCAACTTGAAATGCTCACTAGAGTACCAACTGTTGATTAATCTGCCACTATCGTCCCCAGTAAATGTACCATTTCCTCTGGCCACAGAAAGGAGTAGAGTCAAGAAGTACTGAGAAATGGACTAACATTGTTACTTTTTTTGGTATTTTCACATTATTTGTTCAAAATAAGAAAAATGTGGCCTGCCATACTTCTGAGTTTGATTTTTAGTATGACACGTCTTATTATTTTTCACTAGTATTATTCATCATATTGTGACATTAGTTGCTTCAGACTGTTTAAAATTATGGGTGCTCATTTGTTTGTTTGAATGTGCAGAGGTCCAGAGGACCAATAATCCAATTCTCATACAACCTCATACATCTGACTTTAAATAAACTCAGCGAAACATCCACAATCAGCTGCATTTGTTTAAGTTTCCTCTAATCATTCAGCAGCAGTGAAGCACAGCAGCTTGCACCATATTGTTTACTAGGTGCATATGTGGTTGTTGTGTTATGAAGTATTCAAATAATTGTATGGACAAAAAACAACAGTGCTCCCACACTGATGTGTACTACAGACTCAGTACATGTGATGCACTGGCACTCTGGCACACAAGCTCGAGAGAATCCCCACCCCCAGCACCTCATGCATGCTTCAACACTGCCCTCCAGTGGATCGCCTAGAGCCTGACTGAGCAGCTGGGAAGGCATCTGCTATGTTAACAGTGCTGTTAAAAAGGGTCTGTGTTCAAGCAAAACAATTTAAATATCAGTGCACACATTGGCAATGGCTGACTCATCAAATTTACTTCAAGGGGGTGTGTTAATTTAATACCTGAGAGATTCATTTAACAGTTGTGCATTGTCCTTGCCTGGAACTAGAAGTTAATGAAGGAATGTTGTGATGGGTAAATCTAGCTAAACTATCCATCCATCCATTTTCTATGCCGCTTATCCCTTTCGGGGTCGCGGGGGGGCCGGAGCCTATCTCGGCTGTCAATGGGCGAGAGGCGGGGTACACCCTGGACCGGTCGCCAGCCGATCGCAGGGCACATATACACACCATTCACACTCACACTCACACCAAGTGTGAGGGGCAATTTAGAGTCACCAATCAACCTAATGAGCATGTTTTTGGTCTGTGGGAGGAAGCCGGAGTACCCGGAGAGAACCCACACATGCACGGGAAGAACATGCAAACTTCACACAGAAAGGCCCGACCCGGGAATCGAACCTGCGACCTTCTTGCTGTGAGGCACGCGCACTACCTGCTGCCACACCGTGCAGCCCTAGCTAAACTATTTAAATTTAAAAAAGGATATTTATATTATAAATTTATATTTTTTCAGTATTATTGCGGGCAAGTGCATCAACAGACCCAGAATCACTGTGTGTCAGTTGCTTTTTGAGATTTTGGTTAATTTCAGATTTACTAGGGCATATGCACCACTCAAGTACATTATCAAGTTACATGGCAAGGACCTTAAAGACCTTCCCTGTAGAGTTTTTTGACTTCTAGAAGCACAATGAAGCTGTTTTTCTTCAGTCCTTTCTTCAGTGTTGTGATTATCTGCATGAGGGCAGTGTATTGCTGCCAATAGTTTCACAGTATTTATCAACAAGTGGCAGCAACACACCAAGCTATACTGCAATGTGCCAGTAAAGTCAGACAAGATGACTGCAAGCAAGTAAACATGGATGTAAAAAATACTGGATAAAAAATTGTCTTTTCAAATGTTATATTGATTTGTTAATGAAGAAAACTCCAACTGTTTTTTTTTTCACTTGTTGTTGTTGTTGTTGTTGTAAGGATGACTGTGTCTATACCTACGGTGGTGATGGTAGTGGTGGTGGTGATAATACAGTGATAATTACTGTTGTCATTACTATCGTTATTGTTATTATTGTTATTAACATTGTTATTAATACTATTCTAGTAAGTATTTCGGTCATTATGGTATATGCAATGGTTATCGCTGCTATTGTTACTGTTACCACTACTACCTTTATTAACGTCAGCATCACTATTGTCCCTCCTCCGTTATTTTTATTAGTATTATTATTAGTAGTATTTAGAATTAATATTTATTATTATTAATTGCTACTACTATGGTTGCTGTAAATGTTATTAATGTTATTCCTACTATTTACATTTCCAGTACTACTATCACTGCTCAACTCCTAATATTTTACTCTAAATGTTTACTCAATCGTGTCATGATAAATATGACGTGTTGACAGTGTTGAAAATGGCATTGTAATGATAATAATAATATTGACCTGATAAACTACTTACTTATAAGATATCTACAATCAGTATATATCCTTAGTTGTTATTATTGTTCATACCAAATTATTGTTATTATAAGGCTATTACAGTAATTACTAATCATACTATTATTATTATCATTACTACGACCTCTACCTCTACATACACAACTTTATTATTGCATATGTATTAAAGAATACACTGCACCCAGCAACATTCCAACATTCAACTTGCTTTACACAACTGTTACACCAAATGTGTTTTTTTTATTTAATTTATTTTTTATTTTTATTTATTAATTTTGTTTATAAATTAATTAATTTACTTAATTATTTGTTTCCATCATCATTATTATTATTATTATTATTATTATTATTATTATTATTATTATTATTATTATTAGTTATCTACACATTTTTTGTATATAAAGGGGAAAAGAAGGGAAGGAAGACAAAAAAAAGGGGGGGAAAGGAGGACATATGGAAAAAAGACAAATGATTAAATGACTGAATGATAAAGATACCCACATAACCTTCCCACCCACACGAGCAAACCTCCTCCCACTGGATCTCGTGGTTATCAAAGATGAGTGAGGCGGGAGGGGTCCCCAGTCGGCCAGTTCCCTCCCCAGGGTCTGGGGGCGGCTGAGCGTGATTCTACCCCTTCCTCCCTTCATATGACTATTTGATTGAATAAAGAAAAAAACTACATACATATTTCCTCACCCAAACAAACAAACCCCCTCCCACTGGGTCTGGGGGTTGTTTGTGATGGGTGAAAGCGGGAGGCGACATCCGTCAACCAGCTCCCTCCCCAGGGTCTGGGGGCGGCTGAGTGAGGTGTTTCCCCTGCCAAAAATGCCATAATCAAAAACTAAAGAATCACAAAAACCACTAAAACTTGACATAGATAAACTCAGTTTAAGACAGAGGGGGGTTGCCCCATTGTTTATTTACTATTATTTATTTATCTCAATGTTAATTTAATTTTTCAATTGTTTAGCCCAACCCCCTCGTAAATTTTTCCTTTGTACATTTCCCCAGCACAACTACTTTCAAGCCATCTCTCATCTTCTATCTCTCAACACACGCACACTTCCACACACTTATGCCACAAAGCTGGTCAAATCATAATGAAACAAAAGCAACACACACAAACTCACACTGCCCTTCAACACCCTCAACATACAATGTGAAAATACTCCAGTGGTGCCTGCTCATCTCTGTTTTGTTTGTTGTTTTTTGTTTTGCCATGTCTTCACTGTGTTATTTGGATGCTTCTGTCATGTCTCATGTCTCAAAGGCTTTCTGATTCTGATGTCACGTGTTTTGTCCTGTATTGCATCACTTAATTAAAAAAAAAAAAAAAATGAAGAAAACTCCACAGGGCCCGTAGGTGGGTCCTGTGTTATTTGTTGTAGAGGGAAAGTTTATTTGAAGTTTGTATTTTATGTGTACAGAATGAACAGGGGAATACTGCATTTCAGTGGAATCAGTGGCAATCAACCAGCTAATGCATTGATTAAAGCTGCAGTAGGTAACTTGTATGAAAGCAATTTTTTGTCATATTTGCTAAAACTGTCCCTGTGCCCCAACAGCAGTACATGAAACATGTAATCTGGTAAAAAAAAACACAGCTCCATTGGTCCCACCTACTGTTCCTACAGCGATTTGCAAGAATCCACCACGCCCAACACAAAACAACCAATCAGAGCCAGAGGAGCATCACTACTCACACACGCTGCGAACCACCCCCTTCCTCCGCTCATGTTGCCAGCTGCCGCTCAGTCAAACAGCTCTGTGAGCAGCATCAGGAGGCCAGTGAAAGCTATGGTGGAGCAACAGGTTCCCGCAAAGGACAAACTGCCCATACCGCCACTGCCAACAACAGCATATACGGCCAAGACAACAAATAACCATAAAGCTGATATGGTGATTGTTACAGTAACACTCCGCAGCACATACGGTATGTTAGCAACTGTGATGTAGCGGCTGGGCAGAATTAGCTTGTTTCTGATGCTAAGGCTAATGTTACTGGTTGTCATGGCAGCTACGCTCCCACAGGGAGGAGGGGCTTGGAGGCAGGGCATGAGTGCAGCAGAGAGGGAGGGGGAATGACGTGGAACTTGTGTTGGTTCAAATTTTCAGGCTAAATCTGCTCTCTTCTCGATCTTACATAATGCAGCTTTAAAGAGGCAAATGAAAAAATTTCTGTCTTGTTATTTTGGTTGTTTTTGTGTTATGACGTGCATATTCTGAGTTTTGTATTTAGTTAAAATTTCACTAATTGACACAACTGTAAAGGTGCCAAGGAGTTTTCTACTATAATTGTAGTGCTGTGGCTCAAATGACATGATTAACAATGCATATGTACTGTATTCTATCGCATTCATTGAATTGACAGGTACTTGTGAGCACTAGTGCGTAGAGAACAGTGTTGCCAGATTGGGCAGTGTTCCCTTACTCAGACTGTTTTATATTTGCTTGGACAGGTAAAGAGATGGGCAGCTTGTGATAGTCAGGGCTACATTTTGGGTGGTTTCCCCCAGTGAAAAGTTAGAGGCTACACTTATTAGTATCATGGTATACCTTGATTTGTATCATATGGACTAAAAATCTCCCCCCAGAAAAGGAATTATTGAAAAATTGGGCTACTTCTACAACAATTGGCCATGCTTGAGTCTCTGATCAGCCTGTGCGGTGTTAGTGAAATCTGGCAAGAGTAAAAGGGGCCCTAAGCTCATTTTGCCTTCGGACTCCCTAGCAGGTTCATCTGGCCATGCATGTTCTCAAACATAACTCATCCATTCACAGCCTGGGCAAAACAAACTAAACAACAGTAAGTTAAAGGTTTTTGATGACTGTTCATGATGATATAGGTTTGAATGGAAATCATCATACCATCATGATCATGAAATTAAATTTTGCACTAGAACCACAGCTAAAGCTGAAGAGGAAGAATTGTGAAATTTAATTCAAATAACAACACTGCTGCCAGAACACTGAGAGATAAACACAGACATGTCTTTTTTTCTATTTTGCAGGCAGCAGAAAGCGTACATGGCCACCCAGGGCCCATTAGCTGAGACCACAGAGGACTTCTGGAGGATGTTGTGGGAACACAATTCAACTATTGTAGTCATGCTCACCAAACTCCGCGAGATGGGACGGGTAACATATCACAATCACACCTTATGTCATGTCATTAAGTATAAAACAGTCTCACATCAGATTAACTAAAATCAAAGCCTTAAATCATATCAAACAGTTAAAACATCTGGTTTTAGATATGTTACACTTAAAAAAACAAGAGTTCTGTGAATGTGCTAAGTCAGAGTAAAATTGTTTGGGCAAGAAATCCAGCTTGAAATCTACAAATTTTGTATGTATTTTAAAATTTGAACAAATTGAATTTAGTATTTTGGCATGATTGATCATGATTTTTAAGTTTATATCAAATGTATCTTGCCGTTTCCTCAAATCTAGCATTTAAAATGGTCTTAAAAAGCTCAACAATTTTGCCAGTACCTGCATTACACGTTGGTACTGTTTTTCTTGTGTAAAAGATGAGTAACTCTTAATACCAGCAATACTTCCATATAGTAATGATATACGTAATTAATGCCACTTAGCATAACAGTATACTTTAATATACTTAAATGCACTTGACTGTGCTATTTTGTCAACATTCAGTTGTAATATATTATAATGAAATGTACCCTGCACTTTATGTAAACCTAAATTATATTACCAAGTAACGTTTTTGATAATTATCAATATACATTTAGAATATTCGTTTAACACACTTTGAAAATGTAAATATGTTAAAAAGTGGGGTTCTTTTCAGTGTCTTACTTACAAAATAGTGTATTTAAATAATTAATAATGGGGTGTCTGAAAATAACTTGTGGTGTTAAGTATATTTTGAGTTTCATTTCTTTTATTAATACTATAACTACAAAAATCTGCATGTTGAAAATCAGTTTAAGTACAGAAATCATAGCACACTTGAGAACAATCAATATACATTTATATGTGGCATTTAATTTGTATCCACATACCTATCAGGCTCATTATATGAATAGATAGTCTTTGTTGTCCCTTGTGAAATGTATTTCCACAGCCTGCATATCGTCGCTGTCCGATAAAAAACACGTATCTCCACTTTTAACAATTTTGACTTTCCATTGGCTAAGGAATATTCACATTCTCCCCCAGCAACAGGTAGCATTGGGGATCCAAGTGACCAATGGAAAGACGTTTTATTACATCATATATTTAACATGTATCTCCATTGGGTGTCAGAAGTGTCCATCAATGCGCGTATCTCCTGCCTCTGGCGTTGCCTGTATATCAGATGATTTGTCATGTCCGTAAACACAGACTGTATACCGTCAGTACTTGGCAGACTTATTATAGCATCTAACGCTAGGCTAATGTTGTCCTTGCATCGAGCGATGCCGTTCAAAAACTTTTTATAACCATGACAGTGTTGTTTACGTTAGATTACTGACCGAGATGTATTCATTGACGTCTGATGTGTCTGTTATGTGCACTGTTTTCTCCTTTTCAGGCTAGACATGTCTCTCACGTTAGAGGAGCTATGTGCAATAGCAAAAGTAAAATACAGTAGAGCAGTTGAGGCAGAGAGGAGGGTCAGCAGCAGTGAAGCGACAGACGATAAACTCTGTGATTTCCTTGAACCGAGTCAGACTGATGCATGTGCGTTAATATAGTATTAGATGACTCTTCGCCTATATGGACTAATCTGATTTCAACACAAAATACCAAAAAAATCTTAGATTTAGGGTAATGTGCTATGTGGAAATGTAGGATAGCCTGCTATCAATAGTTTACGGATTTAGTGGGACATGAACGGGAGACTCGAGGCTCGTAAATGACCGGACATCATTGGAACGCATTATTTAAAAAACACATATGTCCAATGTCACTCACAACAACACACATAAATCCGATTAAAATACTAAACGGGTTGCTAATCACCATGTAACTATAGGTTTTCATTTCAAGTCCTAAGTGTGTCTAATTACTGTGTTTTGGGTTTAATTTGTAAGTTAATTGACGAGTTAAACACTTTTTTCATGCTCCTGAAAAAAAAGAGTTTTGGAGATACATGCTTTTTATCGGACAGCGATGATATGCTTATGTCTCACATGAATGAGACCTCACTCTGACTGTCACTATAGTCTCAATAGGATGACTCAAACCAAAAGGGGTGTGAGGAACAAAAGAATCTCATTATCCAAACCTTGTGGGACAATAGACATCAGAACAGCTTACTGGTTACAGGTCACATCCACTCTGTAAAATTTTACAAATGTACATGATGTGGCAAGACAAATGTCTCCCCAAGAGCCTCCCTTCAGTGCAGCCCATGGTTGCTACACTGGGCTTGTGGGCTTGTATACTTGTCGGAACTGAAAACCGCTCTTCCTGTAAGCATGAGAAATTACATCAACCAACCATTGTGACAAATGCTGCTATGAAAGTGGCTGAGGGGTTGAAGCTTTCTTCTGAGTCACCCCTGAACCCAAGCACACATGTGTGGTATTACGTCAATGCATTATGGTGACTGTCAAGAAAACACAAGTAGATATGAAGTGTTGTGCTCTCCTCTTAATTGAAGTTAAAAACAACCATTGTGTCTAAGTTGGTTTGTAAAGACACACTCATATTGATCAAAAAGGCCATGCTAAACTGGATGTGCTGTAAGGACAAATGTGCTTTGACTCAGGGTGCTGTTTGGGTGCCCAACAAGCAGCTTTCAGAAGACCACATTGTGACAGAGACAGTGTTATGCAGGCATGTTTGCATGTTAGGAAGAAGGAGAAATTAAGGAGTGCCTTGTTGCAGCTGCAGAACTGCTAGCACTGGACAAAGTAAAAGTGTCAGTTTGTCTCAAATAATTCATAGAGATGAACAGAAAACCTTTTGTAGAACTCAGTGATAGCGTGTGTAATTCGGCCTTCATGGTGGACATGACCAAGTTCCTCTCAGAGCTCAACCTCAAGCTCCAAGGTCCCAAACAGCTTCTCAGTTCTCTGCTTTCAAATGTGAAATAATTTGAAGTGAAATTTTAGCTGTGACAAATGCAACTGTGAAGGGGTAACACTGCATTTTCCTACTCTGCAAAGGGAAAAGCCTCTGTGGCATCTATATGCAGATAAGTGTGCAAAACTCCTTCGAGCATTTGGCGAGAGGTGTCAGGACATGAAAATAAAAAAAAAAAAACCTGTTACAACCCAGCTCACTAGGGGAAAGGAAGTAACACAAAAACAACCGATGGTAATGGTTGGAATTCATTATTTATTTAAATCAGTGTTTTAAATTGTTTTACTACACAAAAGGCAAAAGGCCAAGACAACAAAAAAGAGTGAGTGGGTGCTTTTCAAACAAATGAAAAAATCAAAACCAAAAGAGAACTCTCCAAAAATGAGAGCTTACCTTAACCACTCAAAACAGAAATAAAACCCTCTCAAACGAGGCCTACAGTAAAAGGTGAGAAACGAGAATCAAAATACAAAATGAAATAGCACCCCTAAGCCTAGTGAAGTTAACAATCAGAAAACTAGTGTGCGCAAAATCAATCCCCCTCTAACCTAGCTCAATTCGAGTCTGGTGACAACAAAAATATCAAGAGCACAAGCTCGGACAGAAACTACCACTGGCCACAGAATGCTTTTCTACAAGCGCCAAGGACTGGACACGCAAGATGTCAGCCACCGACTGCCAGGCTGAGACGACTCTTGTAGCCGGCAGGAAGTAACACCTTGCAGGCAATTGGGCAGCAGCTGGCTCGGAGAAGGAGTCCAGTTTCCACTCCCCTTCAACTGCAACCACTCACACACATGCAAGACACACACACAAAACACACACAAAATGGTGGCAGCCGTAACAAACTGATATTTGCTTCTCTGTTTAATGTGGAACCAGCTGATGTGCCTGACAACCAACAACAGGAAATCATTGTGCTACAAGCCATCAACCTACTAATGTGGGCAGTTCTTTTCAAAGCTGTCTTTTGCAAAGACTTGACTGACCAAAACCTGGAAAAGCAGCTGAGAGTAGCACCATGATCACCACCATCTGACATCAGATGCCTCACCAAAGAGAAGCAGTTCCAGCCATAGTAGAGTATGTGATATTATATCAGTAATTTAGTCTGGCCCCCGAAGGATGTTATAGGGATAGGGAAAAAGTAGTTCCTCACCCCTGCACTAAAGGATACCAACCCAATGGCAAGCCATGAAATACTGAAACTGCTGAGACAAAAAAAATTGTACTACTTGTACTGGCTGCCTTACCTTGGTCCAACTGAGACTGCAGGAAGTGAAGGACAAGCAACACAGACCAGGATATCAGGACATCCATGCCCAAACACCAGTCTAAAAGACTATCAAAGTTATGGAGTAACTGACTTGAGTGGATGGACCTCCAGCATAGCTCAACGTCTCACATACAGTCTCGTCTATCTGTTGAGAGACTGACCCCAGCAAGCATTGGTCGGACGACAATAACTGCAACATGGTTATGAGACCCCCTCTCTCTCCCTAAAAAGAGCCATTTCATCCTCACATTTGTTTTTTCTTGTGGACTAGTTTTATTTGAAAGCATTGAAATATTGGAAAATTATCAGAATGTCAGTAATGTCAGAATATGTTATCATACATTATCAATCAAAATTGCAGATGTATTGGTTATCCTGTTTGTGTTATAGATGAGTGGGTAAAGGTAAGATGGACAAAACATATTCAGAAACTCTAACACATTCTCATCCCAAGTAATCAAATACTGACACTGCTTTGTCATGCTCCTTTGCATCTCATACAGGTCCACAAAGTACCCTTTAATGTACTTAAAACTGCAAAATGGTAACAGTTATGACACAGTCTTAGTTTTGAAAGATTCATAGTTTGGTTAGGCTTAGGCACCAAGACTACTTGATTAGATCCCCAAGCTTCTGGGTGAAAGTCCTGTCTTTGATCTATTATGGCCTTGTTTGGTTAGGTTTAGGCACCAAAACCGCTTAGGTAGGTATAGGAAAGTATTGATGACTTTTGCTTTCACATGAGACAAAAACCCCAGTCTCCTGGATGAGGGTCTTGGGAATGACCTACCACTCTACCTTGACCTCCACCTCAGGTCATTGTTGCACCTTCTGCAGCTGCTATGAGCGTCTAACATTACCACAGGGTTTACACTGGAATTAGATGAAAGCCTGCATCTCATACAGATGCTATAGAGTACCTTGTACATCTGTATGAGATGCAGAGAGTTGTGACTGTAGTGTGTACTACCTTAATTTGATGTTGCATTCGTTGATAAAATGTCGGGGCACCACCTTCCTCAGCTAAGAAGGACTGCAGAAATTAACTGCTATAACACTGATAAATACTAATGAATGGACTAACACAGTAAACCAATCTGATAACCTGAAGTGTAAATTCTGGATACAGGGATCGTAGATATTCAGTTCAAAAGGACACCGTCTAACCAGGACTTAAATCAAAATATCATTTATTAAGCAGAATTGTGGATAATGGGTAATGTACCATGAATAATAACACAGAAGATGGGAGGTGATATGACAGAACACACAAGAAACTTATGGCAGCACAATGGTAAATAAATTGGCGATAGTGAGAGGCAGTCGAAAGGGAATAATGGGGACGCGAACGCAGAGTTAAGGGAATGAACGATTAATGGAGAGAATTTGGACGAATTGATTTACTCTTAACCTCACGGACCAACTCTTATTCAAACCTGCTTAGCGTGCCTACTTGGTTGCTGGCATCCCGTTGTGCTCTGCTCCGAACTGACTCGAAGATGCTCCAGATGTTCGTCCGTGGCTCGATCTGCTTGGTGATCTGGTGGGAGGCCCAGGCACCAAAGTGACGAGCTGATGCTGAACGGGGCGTCTCTGGAACTGCTTTTGTGGTGTCGGTTACAGATGAGGGACTGCTCCGGATGGTTGTTAACCGGACCAAGGATCAACAGCTGGCCGCAGGGTTTGGTTCGGTTGAGTCCGTGATGGATTATTTTAGACTGATAGTACAAATTAAGAGTCTCTTCGATGGCCAGTCGAAGAAGGCTACAAAATTAGTATTACTTGCCTAAATTTACTGATGTTAAAAACAAAACGTTTGGCTAAAGAGAAAGTTAACTTTAAAGCTTACGGCAAATTATAAGAATAAGTCTTCTGAAGATAATTTACGCTACTCGGAATGGCTTGGAGTAGCTCGAAGACGAAAAACTTAAGAAGCAAAACGACTGTGCAAAACTTAAGACAAAGAAGCAAGGAAAAGAACTCAGCTGAGAGTAACTAGAAAACAAAAGAACTACAAAAACAAAACTAACTGACTAACTAACTAACGCGTACTACACACAGTTTTTTAAAGGTCGCTCCGGGGCGTGTCGAAAGGGCAGGCCATCGAATCACGTGAGATGGTCTGTGACGCGCGATCGCCTCAAGGAGCTGAACTAATCAATGATTCATACGAGGGGCTCATCTGCTTCTCACTATGGTCAATCACATATAATTTCAATGACATTTCAATATTGTTCACAGCATGCATTAGACACTTACTATGGTTGGGTGACAACATTAAATGGTAATCATGGTACAGTTTCATCCCAACATGTATAATGATTCAATGTATAACTAATGCACAAATAAAGATACAGGAATAAAGAGGGCAGGCTATATTTGCCAAAAATGATTATCACGATTACGGTTATTTATTGATAAATGTGCCAAGTCAAGCATATTCACTCTGATGGTTAGGAAACTCTGGATGGCAGTATGGTTTTGTGGTGACAATTCAGACAAACTTTTATAAAACCGTTAAAATCACAACTTGGTCATACTTCAGGTCAGAGATACTGGGAAAACATCAATATCATGCGTACCCCGAGTCCTGCAAGTTGAAAACATGAAAAGTTAAGTTTAACATAAAAGTCCGGTTATCCTGGGGTATTGAGAAAAGCACACAAACATGAGTCACTAGTTGCTTCAAGGGATGTCCGGTTTACGACCCATCAGCATTTGCTGATGTTTGTGGACTCCTCTGAGGCCTGCCATTTGTCTCTTCAGGCAGTCTTGTTGTATGGAGTCCTCGGGCTATTGGGGGAGTAATTAGCATAGAGTGGGACATCCTGATTTAGAGATAGGCGTTGACCTTTTGGATCTCTTTCTTCAGTGTGTTAGTAAAGTAGTTTACTGAGCCAGACTTCCTGTCTCTCTTCGAAATCACGTTGCATTATAGGTAAACCAGATGGTCTATAATTCAATCAGTTGGTGGGTTTACACCTCCATCTCCCTTGAGTATCACCAGAAAAGGAGGGAAAGAAGGGGTCAGTTAAAGGCCGGTTCTGCTACATGACAAATTGTTAGTATTTGATGACCTGGGAATGAGACACTCACTTGATGAATTAGACTCAACTTTTCAGAAGGTTGATGTTAAAGTCCCCAAAAGAACGCATGCCTTTTCCTTGTTCCTTCTCAGCTCCACAGTAGAAAACATCATCATTAATGATACCAACATCAGTATCAGATGGATAATTTATTAAACCAATTCCAACCAAAACAGTTTTCCCACCAAAAGTACTTCCTTCAATAAACTGAAAATTGCTGCTCATAAAGATAGAAACTTCTCCACCCATTTTGTTTTTCTACATGAATGCACAGCATTATATTGTGAGTAGAAAGATACTGTCTTGCCATTAAGCCATGTTTCTGATAAAGCAAACACTGAAAATGTATGCTTTAAAGATTGATGATTAATGACAGACAGAGTTAGATGGTCAGACTTTTTTACCAAACTATGTTGTGGTGTAGAGTTTGAAAAAATGTTTGGCCTTGATCTAGCAAAGCAGTCATTATACATTATATCCTTGCTTTGATTAAGGTCATGCCTGGAACACCTCCCTAGGGAGGCGTCCAGGGGGCATCCGATGCCCGAGCCACCTCAGCTGACTCCTCTCGATCTGGAGGAGCAGCGACTCTACTCTGAGCTCCTCCCGGGTGACAGAGCTCCTCAACATATCTCTAAGGGAGCGCCCCGCCACCCTGCGGAGGAAACTCATTTCAGCCGCTTGTATCCGGGACCTCGTTCTTTCGGTCATGACCCAAAGTTCATGACCATAGGTGAGGGTAGGAACGTAGATTGACCGGGAAATCAAGAGCTTCGCCCTTTGGCTCAGCTCCTTCTTCACCACAACAGACCGGTACACCGGTACATTACTGCAGCCGCTGCACCGATCCGCCTGTCAATCTCACGCGCCATCCTTCCCTCACTTGAGAACAGGATCCCAAGATACTTAAACTCCTCCACTTGAGGCAGGAACTCTCCCCCAACCTGAAGGGAGCAAGCCACCTTTGTCCGGTCGAGAACCATGGCCTCGGACTTGGAGGTGCTGACTCTCATCCCAGCTGCTTCACACTCGGCTGTGAACCGCCCCAGTGCATGCTGAAGGTCCTGGCTCAAGGGAGCCAACAAGACAACATCATCCGCAAAAAGCAGAGACAAAATCTGGTGGCTCCCAAACTTGAACCCCCTCCGGCCCCTGGCTGCGCCTAGAAATTCTGTCCATAAAAATGATGAACAGAACCGGTGACAAAGGGCAGCCCTGCTGGAGTCCAACATGCACCGGGAACAGGTCCGACTTACTGCCAGCAATGCGGACCAAGCTCCTGCTCCGGTTGTACAGTGACTGTACAGCCCTCAATAGAGGGCCTCCAACCCCATACTCCCGGAGCACCTCCCACAGAATGACGCAAGGGACAAGGTCGAATGCCTTCTCCAAGTCCACAAAGCACATGTGGACTGGTTGGGCAAACTCCCATGAACCCTCAAGCATCCTGCGGAGGGTATAGAGCTGGTCCAGTGTTCCATGGCCAGGATGAGTAAAAGTAATAAAGTGTAGGCTATTTGAAATGTTATTCAGTCTAACATCACCTTTTAATTGTATGGATGCAATGGATGGAATGGCAACCATCACCATCGTCACACTCATGTAGGTAATCTCAACCTGTTTAATATAACTTGTCACCCCACAAAATAATGTAGAAAGCCATTAACATGCCACTTGCCTTTGGGCATAATGTTTGGTTACTACTGTAGGTACTAAGCTAGTTAGCCAGACATGCTAAAGTTTGCCTCTCATGTTGAAGCAGATAAAGACAGTTTAATCTATTCTTCACATGTTTGCTCTTGTGTTTTAGGGTTTTAAAAGACAACAAAATAGACGCCACCCTCCAAACTCTTGAGATACTGAGTATTACTCTCCTTAGAGCCACATTAACGTAGAGAAATGCAAAGACTGACAGGCCTGCTGTGCCTAGTTACTCTTACTAAACTATGATTGGACAGTTGCCGTCAGAGGAGGGGTTTATTGAAGGGTCAATTTCTATTGATTTGAATCTCAATTTTGAGGCTGTTCTGTAAATAGTTTTCAAATAAACAAAAAAATATATAAATTTCAGATTTAAGATAAATTTTTTCAGTGGATGTCGAGCACGAAACGCTGAAATGGATACGAACATGGAAAGTTTATTTTCAAAAAGTTGCCAGATGGGTCGACTGACAAGACCAAAGTTATCTGTGTGTGTTGTCGGTGTGAACTGAGTTATCACCGTAGCACATCCAGTCTGAAATACCACTTGATGGCCAAACGCACAACGAATGCTCCGCCGCCTCCTTGTCAAAACCAGGTGACAACGGATGGCTTTCGACAGAGGCATATGGATGCTATTATGTTCAAAGGAAACTTAAGGAAGGAAAGTTTAAGCCATGGTTTAACTGCACTATAGCCTGAGTCCTAGTTTATCGATAATAGCGATAATGTGCACTTTGTAACTTTATCTAGTATCACCCTACTGATTCCATTGGCTATTCCAAGTAAAACTCAAAAAGTCAGATATTCTGATTACATGCATCACATTTGTGATACATGTCCTTTCTCCTTTCTTTAGGAAAAGTGCCATCAGTACTGGCCTGCCGAGCGCTCTGCACGCTACCAGTACTTTGTTGTGGACCCCATGGCTGAGTACAACATGCCTCAGTACATCCTGAGAGAGTTCAAAGTCACAGATGCCAGGGTAGGTTCTCCTCAGTGAAGCTTTGCTGTTGTTGCTGAGACAGCAGCAGGAAGATGGTGTCAGCCCAGTTCACTGTAATTGGAAACGTCATCAATGTCTCACAGAGCATGCAGGCAGAGTGGTATTTTCTTTGCATACAGGGCTTTTTTTTATCCGTCTGCATCTTTTTAGCATTTGTGAATTTCACTCCAATCCAATATTGCTTTGAGGCACTGTACCTTAGTAAGAAACAGGATTTTTCTTCATGAAACTCAGATTGACACAAAAATAGTTTTTGTGACACATTTTCTGACACATTAGACTTAGACCTTTTTTTTTTTTTGAGTATTTGATTTTATTTTACATTCTGACTATTTTCTCAACTTTACTTTGAAATTGTACCTGCTATATTCTTGCTTGTGTGTCAGTGTTTTCAAAATAAAAACAAAATTTTAAATAAGATAGTTTGGGGTTAAAGAAAACTCTGAAGTCTGTATCAAGTAAAGTGAAGGATTATAGTAATTCCTTTATCCTTGATAATGTGTTACCCCCCAACTCTGGTGTGTATTGCAGCTAACAGGAGTGGGCTATAGATTTGAGTGTGAGTTACTTGCAATATCTATCTCCTTTTCCTGTGTTGTTTGTTAGGATGGTCAGTCAAGGACCATCAGACAGTTTCAATTCACTGACTGGCCAGAACAAGGAGTGCCAAAAACTGGGGAGGGATTCATCGACTTCATCGGCCAAGTCCATAAAACTAAGGAGCAATTTGGACAAGATGGACCAATCACTGTGCACTGCAGGTGGGTGGGTGGGTGTTGGTCTGTGTGCGTGTATGTGTGCCCATGTATTACTTATGTTGTGGGGACATAAATCTGTTTACATAGTCACATTGTGAGGACTCACCGAAATGCAGGTCACTATAATGTAAATCATTCAATTTTAGGATGAAGACTTGGGTTAAGGTTAGGTTTAGATAAGGGTTAGGTTAAGGGCTCGAGTTAGGCAAGTAATGGTTCGGGTTATGGTGTGTGGGTTTTTTTGTTTTGTTTTTTTTTTATTCCTAATGTGAAGTTGACTTTGTTGCATATATGCATGTGTCCGCAGTGATGGGGGTGGACTGCATGATACTGAAGTGTGGCCCCAACATTTTGTCCACTTCATTTACATGTATGAAGGAGCTAAAATATTAGAAGTTATACAAATTGGTTATGAGATCTGAAATCCAAGCAGAATCTCTAGGCTTAAGCAAAGTAATAATACCTGTATGTGTTGGTATTGTTATAAAGATATTTGAGTGTTGATGAAATGCTACTTGATCATGAGAAGGGTATGGAAAAAAAGATTTAAAGAGAAAAAAGACGTCTTTTGTAAATTAGCTGTATGTTTGTTCCCTGCCTAAGAACACAACTCTGTATGTCACGTGTTGGATGTATAGATTAATTATGACACAATGGCAATCAGTCACAGCTTTAAGTAATAAAGTAATATTTTCATTTTATATTCCACCTGAGTCTCAAGAAGTGCAGACCCATTTCAAAAAATGGAGCAGATAGTGACAGTAAATGATTAACATTAGTTCTCATTAAAAGGCAGGAAGAGAGTATTCGATGTAGGCTCTATACTATGAAACTGTGCTTATCTTGACCTGTCAACATCTGTTATTGCTTTGCATTTTCACATTTAAAGAATCATTACCGTACATTCAGTAGTGAACATGAGACAATCTAACTTCCAGTCAACAAAAATACACACAAAATGTATGTGTGTGATCAACTTTATGATGTGTAATGAGTGTAAAGAGTATCATGATGTGTGTGTCCACCAGTGCTGGTGTTGGGCGGACGGGTGTGTTCATCACCCTGAGCATCGTCCTGGAGAGGATGAGGTATGAGGGAGTGGTTGACCTGTTCCAGACCGTCAAGACACTCAGAACTCAGAGGCCAGCCATGGTGCAGACAGAGGTATGATATACTGCTGCTGGAGTGCATGAGGGGCAGGACATAAAAGATGACAGAAGAAAATGTCATGTCAATAAGAATAGAGCATAGAGAGGTAAACAAACCACAACATTACAGCATGTTAAATTGATTAATTGAAAGTTCGTAATATAGCAGTGCATGTTCACAGCTTTATTCCAATGCCCTCACATGGTGAAAACCATTGCTTTAACTAAATCTACAGAAGTTACATTTCACCACCACACTTTGATGTTTGATGCACCATTTTTACATTATCAGCTGATGTAACCCTTATGATTTATTACTGGTTAACTTATGGTTTCCCACTTTTGTCACTAGGACCAGTACCAACTGTGCTACCGGGCTGCTCTGGAGTACCTCGGAAGCTTTGATCACTATGCAACATAACCCCACCCCAAGGGACACCCTCAGAAGAGTTCAGTGTCTCCTTTGAGCCATATCCACTCAGTTCCATCAGTCCCTGCGGCCTGATGAGGAGGCTACAAGGAGGACTGATGAGGTTATCACAGCAGGAAACAGGAGATTGGAAGGAAGAGGAGAGAGGGAAGGACAACCTCCTCTTCGACTGGTGCCATGATTCTGCCACAGACCCTTCACCAAAACGTCCCAAAAACCAACCCTGAAAGACTTGTAGTCATGCCTTGTTCTGATTCTTGACTGAATACTCCTGTCACTCCCCAATTTCTGCCTCCTCCTAATAGCAAAAACTATTTTTCTGCTATTTTCAATTATATTTATCATTACAATGTTATGAATATTTAGATTTTATTTTGTATTCACTTACACTGGTTATTATATGTCTTAATGGGTCTTTTTTTAAATGTGCTTATCTTTTTATTATTTTATTAGCACAAAGGACATGTATTTTCAACATCCTCTGAATTATTAATACTGGAGAGCGTATAGTCACAGCTGCTAATAATTGTTTTTTGTCCATAGATATATTATGATGTTACCATTACTCAGTTTGTCTTATTTAGGGGGAAATGTGGGTTTTGACTTCCTGTCTTCACATTCAACAAACTGATGATAATGATATGGATGATGATGATAATGATATTTACCACACAGAGCAAATAATCAGATAAAGTTTGTGAACTGCAGTATGAAATAAACCAATTACACATGCAAAGACTATTCACATCTGAACGACTGCGAGCATGTTAGAGTTTCTTGTCCTCTTAAAGCCTTCAGAGATGTGGAGACTTCCAACAAAAGAAATATAGAGCTGTTGAAAAGGTTGTGTGCACCATAGTTTTCACATGTCTTCTGAATGTGCACTCGGGTTGACTAAGCACAGACAGCGACTGTGTGTGATGATTATGTCAAATGCTGATCACATGCTCCATCCATGAGAAAAAAAAGAAATCCATTATGGCATCAGGGAAGAATTCCAACACTCCAAATTATGACAAGGTGTAACTGAGAGCATTAGACTAAGACCCAATGCTGAACTTTAAATTCAATTGGTTTAGTTGCTCAACCTTAAAGGATAAAACTGACTTTATTATATGATTTCTTATTTTTAAGAAATTCCATGAACACATCAGACCAAACAATGTGTTAGTCTGTCTCTCAATACTTTCTGACTTCCCTGTCTGTGACTCTCAGCACCAGGCCCATTGGTCATAATTGAAAACATGTATTTTAAAAGAGACTCACAAATATATAGTTTAAGTTTAAAAGAAGGCTGATCAATTCTTAGGTTGACACTGTGGTAAGTTTTTGGGGCAGCAGGATAGGGTTGAACTGATTCTAAATAGTGTGTGTGTGTGTGTGTGTGTGTGTGTGTGTGTGTGTGTGTGTGTGTGTGTGTGTGTGTGTGTGTCTGTTTAGGGTAATGAAGGAACACGTCATCTAGTGTGACAGTGTGGTTCACTGATGTACTTGAATCATTTTTGGACCACAGTATGGCACAGATGACCAAGAGGTCAGTGTCAGGCTTCTATACACAAACAATTCTTGTTAGTAGATGCATTCATTGTTGGTCCAGGTCTGCACATGGGATTTCTTGACATTGGAAAAATTTAGAAGATGATACCTAATCTACCTTTACCTTTAAACAGGCTATTTTTAAACCTAACACAGTTCACAGATGAATTTTAAAAAATTTTCAAGGGTTTGGAAGAATGCTCGGGCACAATTAGATCACATGAAAAAATCTGAAAGTATGATGAAGCTGTTCAACGCAATCACTCATATCCCTCCGTTGCTTTTAGCCAAAGTTACTTTAAGTAAGCTTAGCTTAGCCAAAAATATGTCTCCCTCTACCATACAATCTGATATTCAGTGTTTATAATCATCTCACAAAATTGGCAGACATAATGGTAATACAGCCCCAACTTCAAAAAAAGTTGGGATGCTGTGTAAAATGTAAACAACAGAATGCAATAGTTTGCATATGACCTGTGTTTACCAATATACCTTACGGTTTTACATAGTAAACTGCTTTATGAAATGTTCCCAGCTCCATGTCCTTTCTACAATCATGTGTTCACAAAGTGGTGAACCTTGCTCCATCCTTGCTTGTGAACGACTGAGCCTTTTGAGGATGCCTCTTTCATGCCCAATCATGATACTATCACCTGTTACCAATGAACCTTTTTACCTGAGGAATGTTCCAAACAGGTGTTTTTGGAGCATTCCACAAATGTTGTGGTGAAGAAAAGTCAGTATGGACAGTGTACCATTACATTGTGGACCACATGCTGCATGCAACACAACTTTGACATCATACAGGGAAGTGATGTAGTGATCCTCACACTTTTCTGACTTTCCCATTCATCTTATGACCTGCGCCTTTCTGTTCGCATCCATGTCTTAACACAGACAAGATACATAAACAGATGGACTGGATCCCCATTCATGATATATCACAGCTCAAATATTTTGTCACTGAGTTGCAGACGGACAGAGAACTGAGCGCAACATCAGTGTTCATTGGTGGATCTCTGTAGTTTTCAGTTGAGATGACAAAGTGGGGTGGACCATATGACAAATTAATTTCACAGAGTAAAGCTGAAGGGGTCTTATCTGTTGTATATATGATCTGTTTTCTATTTGTTAATACAAAGCAGAGAAAAATGTCTTGAAAACCTTGATGTTAATAAAGTTGAATAATTGGGTTTTTAAAATAGAAGTTGTCGATTTCTTTCACTTCTCAGCTGTGAAAACATGGTGTGTGGTGACACTTGATGGACATACAGCCCTTTCTGTTTCTCTGAGGAGGAATACACTTCCACACTCTTCTTTCCCTTCCTTTATTCTCTCCCTCTTTCACATCACTCTCTTCTTTTTCTCTGTTGAGTAGCGTTTCAGCCCAGATTAGCAGTGTGTCACATTTATGAAGAACATTTCATGGTGATCAGACTGAATTAGTATCAGGAGATTCGATTTATGAATTCTGAAATGACTCTTTGATTATCTAGAGCTTTGTGTAAAAGACATTTTATTGAGTCAGAAAATATTTTTTACAAAAAAGTCACAGGACTATTTAAGGACTATTTTAATTCCTACAAGGCTCCATCAAAACTGGAACATGTTCCAGAGAGACGTTTTATATTCCTGAATTTTTTGTAACAAAAATCAGTGCTGTACTTTACTTGCAATGTGATATTGTACAGTGCTGGAAAAAATATTTAGATCTTTTACTTAAACAAAAGCAGCAATATCTGTCTAAAAATAAATAAAAGCCCTGGAACGAAAATTCTACTCTAGTAAAATTGCATTTTGTATTATCAGCAAAATGTGTTGAGGTGCAGCTGATTTTAACTGTGTTTAGTAGTTTGGCAATGTGTCATATTTTAGAAGCTGATTGTATTTTGTATGTGAATTCTTAATATGTAAAGTGCTACAGAGCTGCCAGATACATGTATTAGAGTCAAACACTTCATGTGTTTGAATCAGTGCTGTCAATCGATTAAAATATTTAATCACGATTAATCGCATGAATGTCATAGTTAACTCGCGATTAATCGCAAATTAATCGCACATTTTTATCTATTCTAAATGTCCCATTAATTATCATTTTAATACTGTAATTAACATGGAAAAGTGGATAGGCTTGCTTTGTGCAAATGTTTTTTTATTGAAAACAACAACAGGGTGATCCAAAATAAAGTTACAAAGTGCACATCATTGTAAACTAGGACTCAGCCTATAGTGCAGTTAAACCATGGCTTAAACTTTCCTTCCTTAAGTTTCCTCTGAACATACAAGCAGTCAGACTATAATGCTCTTCTGTTTATTCACCAGAGGCTGATCAACCCAGCCTCTTATTTCTCTCCAGAAAGAATGAACATTACTTGGCTATGGCTGCAGTAAGCTTGTTCTTAGTTGCGGTATCCATATGCCTCTGTCCAAAGCCATCCATTGTCGCCTGACAAGGAGGCGGCAGAGAATTCCCATTCGCTGTGTGTTTGGCCATCAGGTGGTATTTCAGACTGGATGTGCTACAGTGATAATTCAGTTCACACCGACAATACACACAGATAACTTTGATCTTGTCAGTCGACCCATCTGGCAACTTTTTGAAACTAAACTTTCCATTCAGAATCTTGTTCGTATCCATTTCGGCGTTTCGTGCTTGACATCCACACAAACCGGTAGCTTACTGTTTTACAGCTAGCGAGTGCAAGACCAATTGTTTTGTTTCCGGTTTACAATCGGATCCTGTAGTTTACCTAACGTTACTACCAGTGGCCACAGCTTAGAAAAAAACTACAAGTTCACTAGGTCACAAAGAGCATTAATCGCGCAATAAAAAAAATTGGCGCCGTTAAAATTGATTTGTGTGGTTTAAATTTGACTATTTTTGAGGCAAAATATAAAGAAAACAATAGATAATGCATAATAATAATAATAATTATTATTATTATTATTATTATAGTAAAAGCAATTTAAGGTTTCTCCATTAAAATATTCCTGACAGTGCGGTGACAACAATGAAAGCATTATGAGATTATATACATTTTTAGAAGAAGAAGAAGAAGAAGAAGAAGAAGAAACATACTTTATTAATCACAACACGCACATGTCATGCTTCAGTGAAATTATTCCTCCGCATTTGACCCACCCTGGTCAGTCCTTCCTCCGCAGCAGACCCGGAGCGGTGGGCTGCCAGCCGACAGCGGTGCCCGGGGACCTAGTTCCTATTTGTCACCATTGGTCAGGTGGTGATCTTCTTGCATGTTTTTAAGTAGGGGTTTTTGTGGAGGATACCCCAGGTGAACACAGGGAGAACATGCAAACTCCACACAGAAAGGCCTCAGGCACCGAAGGCATGGTGGAGGTGACAGACCACTGTGCCACTGTTCCACCATAATGATGGTGGTAGAGCTCTGGCTAACATGCCACTAAACATTCTCCCTTAAGTGGGTTGAGATCTGGTGCCGATGACCTGTCTGGAGATATATTCAGGTTTTGCCATTAATCCATCACCTACATGTGTGCATACCATCCCAGAATCTGTGAACTGAGGTAGCAATTTTCATTACAAACTAAGACGTGAGGTGTGGCTGGGAATGCAGACCTATAGGGAATACATTGTTTTACATTTCTTACAGCAGACTTACAAGAGACCTGGGTGGCTGTCTCCATTCTCTGTGTTTAACACAGGGATGATTATCACAGTGGATTTTTCCTACAGTCCATTCTTGGACAACAGTTTGATAGTTAAAATTTAATCAAATTTAATAATTGGAGGTCTGAATGCTGATTTCAATTACTGTGTATACTGGTATTGATATTGTATGGCTTTCTATGTACATATACTATATGAATTTAGAAACAGTAAAATAACAAGTTTGTATTTCTTTCAAAGTGTGTTTTTAAATCTCTGATAGGTTAGGAATCCCTGGTGCAGCATTATTTATCAGCCGAGGTCTCTTCAATGCCCTGCAATCGACTGGCGAGCGGTTCAGGGTGTACCCCGTTGACAGCTGGGATAGGCTCTAGCCCCCCCATCCCCCACCCCCCGCAACCCCGAAAGGGATAATCGGTATAGAAAATGGATGGATGGATGGTCTCTACAATTGAAACAGAAGAGGCACGTTCTGGAAAAAGGGCGTTGTGATTGGTTGGGGAAGTACGGAAGCCCCTCCTGCTGAGCTCCATGTAAACAAACGCACACTGGGCATGCGTCACTGGAATAATGGAGGACTGTCTTTTCTACCCGGACTGATGATGTCTGTATTTCTACTATACTACCCGTGATCTCAGAAAATAACAACTCGTCAACAATTCAGTGTGTGTAAGTTAATGTGTGCCACTTCAAAATTAGTTTGTTTGTCGGAAAGTAGTAGTAATTCTAAGTTTGTGCACAAGAAACTGAGGGTCAGCAACAAGCCATGTTTGCTAACGATAGTTGATGAACGTTAGCTGAGAGCGGAGGCAGCTGTCAGATATCTTGAGTCCGCTAACGCTACTATGCTTTCAATAAATTATTATCCGTAGTTACAGGGCGACTTGCATTATCTGTAAATGTCGGTTACTTGCCGTTTACTCCTGAATATGTCAGTGGTTTGCTTTTTGTTGACTACACTTTTAATCCCCGAGGCGCAGAGTAAGCTATCTTGCAGTTAGCATGTTAGCTAGCGAACTAGCTAAATATATAATTTTTTTTTCGAGAAGCAGCCCTGTCAGTGGGCCACTGTGTGTAACAGGCGCCGTATTCACCCAACCACAGACTGACCATCAGAATGAAGGAGGATCGTTTCCAATCCCGATTACAAGGCGGACCCCCAGGTCTTCAGGGGTTTCATAGTGATGTCCGTAATGCTGGAGTTAAGGGCATGTTTTCTGTTAGCTTGAAGTAAAGCATTGTCACGGTTGGTCGACTGGACTCGAAAAGTTTCTTGTAATGCACATCGCATAATTTCTGTGGTCAAACTGGACCCTTTTGGGATTTTGAGCTCTTTCAAGTCTTAAATATCATAGCTAACTTGAGCGAATGCATAAAAGTAGTGACTATTTTTCTAATACAATATCAGTATTATCTTTGGATACAGTTTTGGACCTTTTTTTTTTTTTAAATTTATGTATGTATTTTATTTGTATTATTGTATTTTTTTCACAACTGTCTTTGGTTTTGAGTACAGTAGTTTTTGATCAACTCTAATGTTCTGTAATTTTGCCCTTTTTGTAGTTCCAACAAAGCGAATAGTTTCCACACACCTGAAATAGGGTTTTAACTGTTAACAGTCTCTGTATTTGACTTGTTAACTGAGTCCATGTTTGATATGTCTAACTATAGTGGTTTTTGACTTGTGGTCTGGATGTAGAAAAAGAAGTGAAATCACTCCTTTTTGTGTTCTCACAAATCAAATTACAGTTTAACAAAGCTGTCGTGGAGTCTAAGAGCATCAGGACTGTTACTAGGATTTACTAGTACTCTTTTATTAACCTTAAGTGGTGTAACAACAGAGAACTGGCCAAGTAATACTCTCCTTAACTTTTCCTTTAATTGGAGAACAACTCAAGATGCTCTGTTACTGTCAAGTGATGACACAGAACTGATGCACATTTGGTCACAAGCTGAAAAGAGTTGAAGAAAGTGCTTTAAAGTGAGCCACACTGTCAAACATAACTGTCAGACATGTAACCTACATGTTTCCATGATCATGTCCATGTTCTCCACTTATCAGAAAGGAGGTCAAAGTAACAATCCCAAGATGACCACAGACATGCCAGCCCAGAGTGTGGGCTCCAGGATAATGACGTTCACCCCCTCCAAAGAGGAGTTCAAGGACTTCAGCCGGTACATTGCCTATATGGAGTCACAAGGAGCACATAAAGCTGGAATGGCAAAAGTAAGTCGAGTCTATACTGATGTGTAGTTTGTAGGGCTTATCTGTTGTTTTATAAAATAATAGGACTTCATTATTAACCATGCTACTTGCCTCAGTAGTTAGTAATTAGTAGTTCGCAGTGAACAGGACTAGAGCTGCAGCGATTAGTCGAGTAATCGATCAGTTACTCTAAAGAAAATAAATTGGCAACAATTTTAATAATCAGTTCAGTAATTTTTCTAGAAAAAACATCAAATGTCATCGTGTGTTGGTTCCAGCTTCTTACATGTAAAGATTTGCTGCTTTCCTTTGTCATTTCTGATGAACAGTTTTTAGGTTTTGGACTGTTCTTTGGATTAAAGAGACAATCTGAAGACATTGTTTTGGGCTCAGGGAAATTGTGATGAGCATTTCTCACAATTTTTTAGACATTTTATAGGCTGAACAAGAATTGATTGGTAACATAATTGGCAGATTAATCGATAATGGAAAGAAGAGTTACAACTATTAACAGGACAAGCAATGCAGAAATGGATTCAAGCTGAAAATACATTTAACCCAGCACCAAAGCCCTACCAGAGAAGGAGAGAAGCAGACATTTGTTTGGAATCTTAGTACAGTGTTGATGTACATTCAACAGTCCTTGCAGCTGCTTCACAATAGAGGAAGAGTTTTTGTTATATCTTTTAGCAGCAAAGTATTTAAGTACAGTCACTGGGGGAAGTTTTGCTCAGGTTTTAACTGAATCAATCCACATTCCCATGTTGTATCAGTGCAATTACGTGTACTCTAACTCATAATTTAAATTTTTGCAGCACCAAGTCATTATTACAGTAATTAACTCCAGTCATATCTACTTTGCCATTTGTTTGATCACTGTTAAACTACCATTAGTGACACTGAGCTTCAGTGACGATAGCAAAGTTGACACAAGTAGAAACAATCAGTGAATGATACTTGTTGTCTTGATATATTTAGGATAATGTTTCCACACCAATCTGCCGCTCTGAGTTTCTCTTCTCTTTTCATTCTCTTTCTGTTCTCTTATTCTCTTGTAGATTATTCCACCTAAAGGCTGGAAACCTAGAAGGACCTATGATGATATTGATGACCTGGTGATTCCTGCGCCCATTCAGCAGGTGGTGACTGGACAGTCAGGACTGTTTACACAGTACAACATCCAGAAGAAGCCAATGACCGTCTATGAGTTCCGCAAGACCTCCAACATGGACAAGTCAGTTAACATAGTAAATTGTGAACCCGAGTTGATCAATAAATGTTTTTCACACACTTACTCTAAGATTGTATTGCAGACAACCTGATACAGTGGCTGACTTCCATAAAACTATCACTTTGATTACCAAAGTTTATTCCCTGGACATCAAATAGTTTCACTGAATATCTCAAAACATTTCTCATTGCAGGTTCTGCAATCCCCGATACGGGGATTTTGATGAGCTGGAGAGGAAGTTTTGGAAGAACCTGACCTTCAATCCACCCCTTTATGGGGCTGATGTCAGTGGAACACTGTATGATCCAGTGAGTGGTCATGGGTTGGGTACTGCCACCAAATGGAACTTACATCACTTCATCATGTTAAATCAGACCATTCAATTTCATGTTCACACACTCAGCCATTGTTAGTAATTTCTTATTTTCCTGATCAGGTACAGCGTAAAGGTGGCACATGTTGCACTTTTACACATCAGTGTCATTGTGATTTGCAGCCTCTGCTGAATCCCTCCTTTGTAGGATGTGACTGAATGGAACATTGGCCGTCTCAACACCATTCTGGACACTGTGGAGAATGACAGTGGTATCAAGATAAAAGGAGTCAACACACCTTATCTCTATTTCGGCATGTGGAAGAGTGCCTTTGCTTGGCACACAGAGGACATGGATCTGTACAGCATCAACTACCTGCACTTTGGAGAACCAAAATCCTGGTACAGCACAGTCAGTGACACACCCTCACACTGCTGGACATAGACATGTTACACATTGTTTCTGCTTCTCAGCTTGTTTTTATCAACAGAATTGCTATTAGAGAGACAATAAACTGTATGTGAAAGTAGCACTGGGAGGGTGACAACAGTCAGCTAATCAGTGTATACATATCTATGAATTACTGATAAATAGGTATATTTTTATTCTTATTTTAAATTAACACAGTATATGTGTTCAAAAAATGTATATACGCATACATCTGCAGCTCTTATATTTACCAGAAGAGAAAATTAGGCACGGGAACTAGAAATAATTCAAAAGAAAAAGCTTCTTTAACAGTAAACCATATTCTTGGGGAGGAGGTGCAGAAACAAAAAGTGGTTTCAGTGCAGTAACTGATGTATTCAGGGTCAACCTGCTCTGATACAGTAAACGTTTAAACGTTTAAAGATTAACATATTTTCTTTATCTGTTTCTTTGTACAATTGTAAGGATGGGAATCTTCAGGTGTTGTTGAGGAGTTATCCTTCTCCATGGTTATTACTTAGTCTTTGATCTCCAAATCAACAAACGACCTTAAATAAGCAGATCATTCAAAGTAAAACAAGCTTTACTTTGCTGATATCACAGGAATCATTGTATTTAATATATTTGTATTTTTGTTGCTCTTCAGGTATGTTGTTCCACCAGAGCATGGGAAAAGACTGGAACGACTTGCCAAAGGTATGTGATTGGTTCTTGCAGAGCTCCAAAGATGGATTTTAATATGTTCCAACAGACACTCATCACATTTTTCTCTAATCCCCCTTGAAAATGGATCATTCACACAATTGATGCTCAAATCTTGACCACTGGGTGCTACAAGTCACTACAGCTTGTCATGCTCAGGTTGTTTTAATGAGAAAGTCAGAATTGCTTTCAGTGAACCTCTTCACTGTATGGACTACGGCTATACGTTTCAGCATCGACGGCACAATGTGTACATGTGTAGTAGTCCCACAAAGGCAGGTTAGCTCAAACGTGTCATGCCACAACTTTTTTGCTGCTAGATACAAGAGGAAATGAAAGAAAGGAAAATCTGTCTGATATTACATTATTTAATCCGATTTAAGGGTTCTTGCATACACAGAGTTTGTGTACCACACTTCCTGATATGCTCTAGTGAAGGGGTGAACTTCATCAATTTATCAATTAAATCAAAGCAGACCCCACTCGTCACCTATCATGACATGAAAATGAGCACTACTACACCTATTTTGGTCTAGTCAATTGCACCCCATGACCAGAGCACATAGTGAACTGATAGGTGAATGCTAGAGGCAGGTGTTCAGTTACACGCTTTTCATAATAATAATAATAATAATAATAATAATAATAATAATAATAATAAAAACAAACTGTTGCAAAGCTTAACGGAGATGGAGAAAGACAAAAGTTCAGGTCCATTGTGATACCTAAAAATTTGAAGCATGCTTTATTTGTTTAATGTTTTACGTATTTATTGTCTTTATTATTTATTTTATGTGTGCTTATGAAGTGTACAGTATTGTTGTCCTTGTTTTAATGTATTCTTAAGTCCTGTAGTTGCCATCACACCTGCCCAGGGACTGCAGTTGAAAATTAGCCAGGATGGCTAAACTGGCACATTTACAGAAATGTTTATTAATGTGCATTGTCCCTGTAATTTTAAACCGAATAAATAAAATAAATAAAATAAAAGAACTTGTGGCAGAATATAACAGCAGTTGAAATGCTAGAAGATCCTATTTCTCTGAATTTAGAAATAAAAATTGTAACAATCAAACAAACAAGATTTTTTTCTCAGCTGTTGATAGTCTCATGAATCCTGCCCGTAAGTACTACTCAGATCACCAGAGTATGACAAAATGCAGTGAATTCTCTGCCTATTTTAAAGATGAGATTGCAGCCATCAGAGCGAACATTACTCAGAAAAGGATCGACAATGAACCTCACAGTATTACTCCAAGATCCAAAGACAACATGCACTGCTTTGCAGCAGTAGACTTGGAAATGATCAAGACAGTTGTCTGTGAGTTAAAGTCCTCTACCTGTGCTCTTGATTCAATTGCTACTACTTTTTTAAAATTGGTTTTTAGCTGTCTTGCACAGGAGGTTTTAACAATAATTAATCACTCATTGTTCATGGGCACCTTTCCTACAGCTTTTAAAACGCTCTAATTAAACCACTGCTCAAGACAATTTAGATTGGTCTGTTGTGTAACCACAGAAAAATCTCCAACCTGCCTTTCTAAGTAAAATTTTAGAAAACAATTGTTTTTAAACTGCTGAATGATTTGCTCTGAGAAAACAGTGTGTTTGAAAAAATGCAGTCTGGTTTTAGAGCTCAGCACAGCGCAGAAACAGCTCTAGTCAAAGCTGTGAATGACCTCAGAATGAACAGTGATACTGTAGATCATAATATTCTGCTGGACAGACTTGAGCACTAGGTTGGTCTCTCCAACACATTTCCTAAATGGTTTAGATCTTTTCTAGTGAGTCACCAGTTCTATTTGGCAATGGCTGGTTACTCCCCCAGTGAAATAGACCTGACATGGTATTCCGCAGGGCTCTGTCTTAGGTCCAGCTCTTATGTCCTACCACTTGGCTATATTATTGATGTTGTAAATCAATTTTCATAATTATGCAGACGGTACCCAGCTTTATATGTCTGTAAGCTCAAATGACTACAGTTCTATTCACAGCTTAATTGCGCGTATCTGAGACATCAGTTTGTGGGTGACTCAGAACTTCCTGCCGCTAAATCAGGACAAAACTGAGATCTTTGTTATGGGTTTTTGAATCACTGAATGGCTTTGCCCCACCTTATCTGTCTGACATTAGGTCACTTAGATCGTCTGAGTCAAACCTCTTGATTGTTCCTTTAGCCAGAACTAAAAGGCACAGAGAACAGCCTTTGTTAATTATGCCACAAAACTCTGGAGCAGCCTCCCTGAAGGTCTTTGGGGTTCAAAATCTATTGACACCTTTAAATGAGATCTTAAAACACATCTTTCTAACGTCGCTTTCTCCTGAAGTGTTGGCTGTTTTATGTTATGTTATTCTATTTATTGATTTTTCTCTAGTTTTCAGTGTTTTATCACACGTTATTATTATTTGCTTTTATTTTAAGCACTTTGTGTTGCATTTTATGCATGAATTGTGCTATATAGTTAAAATGTATTAAAATTATTAAAACTCAAATAAAATCAGGAAAGGCTCTGATAAAAGTATGTTTTAAGAAGGGACTTACAGTAGATCACTCAGCACTCAGCTGCGTCAGCTGACCTGAGTTCCTCCGGCATTTTAGGGCTTAACTTTGGTTGTGTGTATTCTCTTTATCGGTGGCATCTCGTCCCGATGCTGGTTAAAAGTGAAAAAGGTCCTGTCATGGGGCTGGTCTGTGTCCTATTGTAAGAAACACTTAACACACAAGACTTGCACTGTCCATATCTATCTGTATTTTCATCTTGCCGGCTTATAGATATTAATCTGTATGTTGCTTGAGTTTTCAAGTCCAGAGTGTAGGATTTAGGTAGAATCTATCACAAGGAACGGAATATAATATTCATAGTTGTGTTTTCATTTGTGTAGTGTTTTTATTTACCTTAGAATAAAGCAGATAGAATAAAGGGTAGCCCAGATCAGACAAACCAAACACTGGCTCTAGAGAGGACCTTCTGTGTTTTTTGTGTTTTTAGTAGGAGGGTATGCCAAGGGGTATTCAGTTGGTTGTAATATGCAACCTCACAACTAGATGCCACAACATCCCACACACCTTTATGGACCGTTAAGCATAAATTAAGCATACATTTGAACATTGTTAGAAAGGGTAGGTGACATGGAAATAACACAATTGGGGGTGGGAGGTGGGGGGTTGGTAATTGTGAATCTGCTCATTGATAGTACACTACATGTATCTAGTGAAATTTTCTTATTTTTTCCATATTGCAATATCTGTATCTGAAGCAAGAGATTGCAGTTTCAGTTCTGCAGCCCTATGAAGGACAGTACCTCACAGACCGTAACCACAATACATTTACATGTCCCATTTAAGAGTTTTACTTAAATTCTAAACACAACCAGAGAGGGTCACTGTCGCTGATTTTGTTGACGGCTTCCTGTATTTCCAGGGTTCTTTCCAGGGAATGCTCAGAGCTGTGAAGCCTTCCTGCGCCACAAGATGACTTTAATTTCACCCTCAATCCTGAAGAAATATGGCATACCATTTGAGAAGGTGACCTTATATTGTGCTGCTGACCTTATGACATTGTAGAGAAAAAGTAACATGTCTGTGCTGTAGGTTAGTAGCTGTAGCTGTGGAACAGCAAATTACTGAATGAACAGACCCTTTATGATTAAATAATTCTGTGATGAAAATATAGTGGAAAGCTGATAAAAGTAAAAGCATTTATCAGCTCTTGTCCTTCTCTGTTGTTCTGATATTCAGGTTACCCAAGAGGCTGGGCAGTTCATCGTGACATTCCCATTTGGTTATCATGCTGGTTTCAACCATGGATTCAACTGTGCTGAGTCGACCAACTTTGCCACCCAGCGATGGATTGATTATGGCAAACAGGCAACACTGGTACACAAAAGCATATTTTAAACAGCTGTGAATCTTAATCTAATGATTAATCCAGCTACATCTGTGTAGCAGTGTTCTGCTTTGGTGATCATGATGTGTTTTCTTAACACACCTAGCTTATGTTTGGATGTGGTAGGAGCAGATTTGGTTATTCGCAGATATGAAGGATCGTTATTGATACCAATAGCAGAATTAATAGCAATAAATTATTCATGTGAATTATTAATAACAGGGCAGTGCTGTCACTGAGTTTCCATGGCAGGTTTTTCTTCATCTCTATGAATTATTCCAGACAAACTGACATTTTGGAACAACTTTACTTTGCCTGGTGCTAGCAGCTCCACGGGAGCAACAAAGCACTTTCCACAATCATTGTTTTTGAACAGAGCTCATTTGCAAAAAAAATGCATTCTTTTTTTCCTTTTTAGAATCAGGGTGGTAGATTGAAATGCTGATCTGTGTTCCTTCCAGTGTTCATGCCGTCAGGACATGGTGAAGATCTCCATGGATGTATTTGTACGCAAGTTTCAACCTGATCGTTATAAGCTGTGGAAAGCAGGGAAAGACAACACTCCCATCAACCACTCCAAACCCACACCAGAGGCTGCTGAGTTTCTGAAAGAAGGCAAGATTGAGCCTCCAGAGAGTCCCCTAAAAGCTGAGTCTGAGGAGTCCACTGCTTCTATCCCGGATGACAAAAGGTCTTGATTTGCACTTGCAAATTAACACATCTCTTATGATATTCAGTGGTTATTTGTGAATTGTTGGCCATGCTGATTCAAATTGTTTCATTCAGGTAACTGTCAAGATTCATGGTCACTGACCATGTAGTTTTTTCACCTTTTTTTTTCTAAGCTAAGCGATCACATCTCTGTTCAAATGCACTGAAGTATGTCCAACAGTAAGCATTGCTGTTCATATCATGGAAACTTTCACTGCTAAGTCTGACACTTTTCACTAGTACAGCACATTTGAA
The DNA here is from genome assembly GCF_039877785.1 of Chaetodon trifascialis. Classification (NCBI taxonomy): domain Eukaryota; kingdom Metazoa; phylum Chordata; class Actinopteri; order Chaetodontiformes; family Chaetodontidae; genus Chaetodon; species Chaetodon trifascialis. The sequence goes on from NC_092059.1 coordinate 29,506,849, forward strand.
CTTTTGCCAGTTCAAGCTGTTACATTCGGTTCAGAACAAAACTAACCAGCACTGTAAAGCACTGTTTGTAAGGTTAATGGCTCAGTAGCCAACTATTTGCGACAGTTATCACATTATTATTGTTTCTGTGGCTTTTGCAGTCTTTTAAAAATCGTGTAGCGAGGAAGTCACGTACTGTGAATTATGACTGAACTGATGCTCTCCTGGTGTTTTCTGTCTCTAGTGAGGAGCTGCACTGCTAAAAGCTACTGATTCAGTCAGTGACAGTGTTGATTCAGTGTAGTCAGTTCAGGCGGTTTAAGATTTGTTAGCACCTCTACATCACACACCTGAATTTCTTTTTTTTTTTTTTTTGCTGTCACTAATCTGTGGGAAGCACTGTTTGCCCTGTTGGACATGTCTTCACTGATGTCTCCTATGCATCAGTTCAATGCCTCAGACTGGGACAAAGCGTCAGCTGGAATCTGTTGAAGCTCCTGAAGATGTCAAACCTGAGCCAACCGTGAGGGAGACTGAAGTGGAGCCAAAGAGGCCCAAGCTGTCACGCACAGAGTCTCCATCTAAAGTCCCTGTCAAGCCAGATAAAGGTACCACACAGCCTATGGGGATCTTTTTGTCAGCTTTTTGGTTTTGTAAAAGTTGACAAAGTAGTAAAACTAAATTCAGCCTATGAGAAGGAACCAGTGCATAATCATAGCTGAAGCCTTTTGACCTGATTGGTTTTTTTGGTTTTTTTTTTCCTTGAAATAAAACATTTTTGGTGTGATATCTTTTGGAGGTAGAATTGGCCCTACAGGTGTACACTGGAGAACTGACACAGGTAAATAAGGTTCAAATAATTGTACATTGAACCAAAGGACAGATTTGTTTGGAAAAGAAAAACTGTAAAAATGTAAAATGTCAAAACTCCCCCCATTTTGCTATTAAGTCACTGAACACACTCTGTTGATCTTCAATATTGGTGAGTTTAACCAGTAACAGTGCCAGCTAGAAGGCTAAGCACACATTCTAAAAGCTCGAGTTGCTCCAGGTAACTACTATTTAATGAATTTCAAAATTCAAAGCCAGATCTGTCTGGATGGAATTTTCACTTAAAAATGACTGTTTCGCATCAACATGTCAACCTAATTAGAGTGTGTCAGGCTAGTTCCACAGTTCCATAGGATGTAACAAACCTCCGGTAATGGGTCGGGTTGATCTCGAAGCATCAGTAATTGCAATAATGTATATCGGTACTGTATTGTTCTTTCAGACACAGTGAAAGTCAAGCTGGAGACTAAGGAGAAAGACACCAAGCTGCAGACTAAATCTCAGTCCAAAGGCAGTATGAAGAAAACTTCAAACAGACGAAGCCCTTCAAAAAAAGAGAAGAACGGCATGTCGGCTGCAGACATCTGTCCTCCTGAGCCAGTTGAAAGCCAGGTGCTGGCTCTGTGCTCTGAGGATGTGGGGACCAATAAGGAGCCTCAGCTAAGCAGCAGCTGCAGCCCAGCACACAAACTGTTTCAGAGGACGCTGAGCCCCGCGGATGTCCTGCATGTCCACAGCTATGCCAAAGGAGACTATGGAGAGGGAGAAGCCCTGCCCAAGGAGGAGAAGAAGAGTGAGGCCAGCGACAATGGGACGGACAAAGACAGCAGACATGTTAGCAAAGAAGTGAGTAGACACAGATGTTACAAATATTTAATACTGTTTTTACAGCCTCAGCTGTAACTTGTGTACAATTTAGACGTAGATTTTGTAAAACATCCTGAGACAGTGGTTGGGAAAAAATGTTAACAGTAGTGGAAAGACTTGAGATTTGAATCCATCACTGTAATTAGCTCAATGCCTACATGTACTTTTTGGCTTGGTATTGCTTTCAAGGATGCTCAAATTATTATTGTAAATATGAGAAAAGAAACATTTAAGCAAACACACATGAAAAGAGTGAGTGTGGATCTGTTTTTTGCAGCATGTCTCTCACCAGCCTTCTCTTCAAGATACAATGCTTTTTTTCAGGTTCATACCTTTATTTTAGGTGATAGGTTTACATGCTTTGATGTTCAAAAAACACATTATTTTTCTCATACTGTCCATTGCTGCAACACTGATATTGTCTCTGTCTGAAATGCTCAGTTTTAGCTCCATTACTCCTTGAGGACCCCATCTCAAAAAGCACAGTCTGCTCTGATCACACAGGCCTGAGCCAGCACTGCTTACCATGTATCTGGTCAGCTCTGCCAGTGTTTTTAGCCTTCAGCTAGCTGCATTTCCACTGTGAATATCACCACAATAATAGCTTCTAAAATAAAAACTTCACCACTGTACATTTGAACAGGAATCTGAGCTGTATGAACCTCAGCCTCACTGCCCAGCGCGCCTCTACCGTCGCAGTAGTGTTGCAAGGAAAATGAATTCCTGCATGCTGACCAATTCTTTTTCACATGTAGATTTATTATCTTTTAAGTATGTCTATCACGTAAATTTACATACAGCAGCAATGCATGCTCACATACATTTTAGAGCAGAACAGACTTTGTTTGACAACACACTAGCACTGTCTGCCTTGCTCATAACATCATCTTCCATATTTTCGTATAACAACAGCAGTGTCACCTAGGCGTAGGATGGTAAATGACACTAAAGAAAAGGGAGAAGCTCAAAAAGCATAATATGGCAATAATAATACAGAACATCCTTGAACACAGCAGTCCCTGCTGCATTGAAACACTACAGAAACACGGCCTATCCACAAAAAAAAGATGGTGAATATTGACTGATGGATTACATATACAGAAATGGAAAAACTACCAGGGTGGTCTTTTGAAAAACTTCCTGCCTGCTTGCCTGGATGTTGGTGCTAACAGTAGCATTGTCTCTCCAGCAGGTGGCAGAAGAGGTGGCTGGAGATGGAGAGCTGGAGAGTGATCTTGGGCAGCTGCCAGGCCACCATCCACTTATAAAGGATGGCATGAGTGACGAAGGTTTGTCACATCAACTGCAAAACTTTAACAGGGCTGTTTCACCATCACACTCCATATTGGCTAAATATAAGTGCCCAATATGTAGAAATGTGTTTAAGGTCTCTAAAAGCCTCCCTTGTTATTTGATAGTTGTTATTTGATCTGAATGTCTGTATTAACTTTGCTGTTGTGCTTGCATTTGCCTCAGAGGCTCCACAGGAGCCCCCCCCTGTAGAGGAGGGTGGTCTGGAAGGGGAGAGCTGGGCTAAACCTCTGGCTCACCTGTGGCAAAGCAGACCTCCCAACCTGAAGAAAGAGAGGGAGTACAACCAGCGCATGTGCTCCAAACCTCCATACTGCTCCATCTGTATGCTGTTCCACACATACCAACAGGTAATCTGCACCAGAGCAGACTCCAATCACCAGTCATATATTGAACTATACAGACATCCAGTATAGATCCTGTACTACGGAGACCAGCAGATGTCATGGACAAAATAAGTTCTTTGTTACTTAACTCAGTTTGTGACTATACATATACAAAGCCTTATGTTACAAAAGGTCTGTAAGAAAAAACACTTTAAAAAGTGACCATTGGAGAGACAGTCTGAAGAATGAAACGATCCAATTGCATTATTGGAAATATACGAATCAGTGTTTTTGGAGCCTGACCCTCACAAGAGGCCAAGCATTACATATACATACAGTATATGTTAAGACTGCACAGTACATGTGTTGTTTCAGCTATGTGTGCATGTGCAATAGTCATATTGCAGTATGCGCATTGTCAAGTGAGGAAAATTAACTCAGACACGTCATGCTACAACTTTTTTGCTGTGTGATACAACAGGAAAACTTCTCAAGGTTCTCTGGTCTGTGTCCTAATGTAAGAAATGCGTCACGTGCGGGGTGTCTGAATCTGTCTGTGCTCTGTACTCCTGTAAAAATAGCCTCTAAGTGAAGACATCGCAGTGGGCAGCCAGCTGCACCGCTCTCACTCAATACTGAAAAAACTTCAAGAGTTTTGAATGAGCTAAAGTTTTTTGGGGTTTTTTTTTTCATTTCGGGGGGGCGACCAGTAAATAGTGCATCACATTAATCTAGTTAGTTTGAAATAAAGGCACGAATCGGTTTTCCAGCATATTTTTTAAATGGTCATACTTTAGCTATGTTTCTAAGGTGGAAAAATGATGTTTTCGTCACCTTGTTGATGTGGAACTTGAATCTAACACCAATACTTGTAACCTCAGATTTAACCCAAGATGTTAATTTCCCCAGATTATTAAACAGCAATTCTCTTTTTGTTTTAGGACAGAGTATTAGGATTTCAGTTTTGTTGTCATTTAACTTGCCAGTTAGTAATGGCGTCTCTAGCTGCAGCATCATGTGGTTCAGCCAAGATGTGAAGTTAGATAACTATGGAATCATACTTATTACATAGGTCTTATCTTATCTTATCTTATCTTATCTTATCTTATCTTATCTTATCTTATCTTATCTTATACACTGTGCTGTCTAGTGATGCCACCAAGTGGCAGAATATATAGTGAAAATCAATACATGACAGGTGAATTTTCCCAGGTTACATCTGTTTGACAGGGTTTGTTGACTAGACTAGACTTTATTTTATTGTCATTCAGTAGCCAGCAAGTGTACACCGATTGAAATTTCGATTGCAACAGGCTCAGCACAGGGTTGAAATATTTAAAAAGTATACATATATATATTTACCACGAGGTCGTCTGTCATCTGTACTTACACCAGCAGCAATGCTGGCTGTCATTGAAGTTATGTTGTTATTGAAGAACAATGTAAGCTCGTCACAGTTTGACGTATTGAACTGTGGACAGGTGGGGGCGGTGCTGAGTAGCTGGTCAATAGTGGAGAATAATATTCTAGATCTTCCAGCATTTTCCAATATAGTCTTGGAAAAGTAATCATTTCTTGCCAGGCAGCCATGGCTTCTTTCTTTGTATTACAGTGGACTGTGTGCCCAGTTTTCCCCCAATTTCCCTCAGCTGCTGAACAGATTCTCTTAATCTTATTAACACTACTATGTGACCTGACTTTATGTCTAGTAATACCAGTTGTGATCAGTGCTTGGTATCAGCTCTCATATATCATAAAAAATATCATTTTACTTTATATTCTTTTGATTGTTGCACACAAATGATTATTTCAAAAGCATTATTCACTAAATTGTGCATATGAATTAGGTGCATTTTTTTACCCATGACACTTGCTGGTCTCCTGAATTACATTTTGGTTGTTTAAAAACTTGATGTTTTCATTACTGTGGCTGACAATACTGTAACATTTTTTTTAATCATGTTGTGTGTATGTATTAAGGTTGATGCATTACATTACAGCACTGTACGTCTTGGAGTTGTAAACAGATTTCCAGTCTGCTGATAAGTATACAAATAAGATAAGATAAGATGTACCTTTATTAGTCCCACAGTGGGGAAATTTCAGGTATTACAGCAGCAAAAGTGGATAGCAAACATAGAGGGCATCAGTAAAAGGACATTAAATATCAACCAAACAATATAAACAAGGAGTAATGAAATAATGCATCAGATTTTGCCTCTTGCTTTATGTCCAGAGGTACCAACTGATATTATGGAGAATAATAGGTGGATTGCAAGAAAGTAAGCTCTATAATTCAGTCAACATGACAGATATGACTGTCTGAACCAGTAATTGTTGAAGGAGAAAAGTTGGAGTTTGCAGAAAATTCCATTTTTAGAATAGAATATTGCTTGTGGCATAGAGTTGTAGGTGCCATGCTTATGTGTGCTGTGCTTGCTGTCAGACTGAATGTGCAAACAGTGTCGACGGTGCTGTCATCCTGGCTGGTGGGCGGATGCGGACAAAACCTCTGATCCCAGAGATGTGTTTCACCACCACGACTGAGGAGGACTCTGAGTGTGAGGAGCAGCCTGTCACACCTCATCTCGAGGAAGATGGAACCAGCCTTCTTATTAGCTGCTCTCAGTGCAGCGTGCGAGTTCACACCAGTCAGTACACACACTCTTGAATATTGGTTGCAAATATGTAGCACAGCTCATGTGTACATGAATCTTACACGTCATGTTTTCTCAATCTTCACACCCCAAATTTTGTCATAGCACAGAAATATGTTACTATAGAATTGAGACAGCAACATTTGATGACAGATATTTGACTCAATGCAACCACACTGCACTGATTGAACACGTCTATGGGTGGCAGCACATGCTAACAGATTTTCCTAAAAAACACATTCCATCAGTATGTGTCAGACTGTGTCTTTGTGTTTGTATATTCCAGGCTGTTATGGTGTGGATCCAACCAGTGTGAGCAAGGAGTGGAAATGTGCGCGCTGCAAGGCCAATGCAATGACTGAGGTCAGTGAGCTCTCCAGGGCAGATTTAACTCTGGATTTACTCAACTTTGATCGTCAGAGAGGGCACATGAATACATTTAGTTGACTAGCTACAGAAAAAGAAGATTTTGCTCCTCCTTGTTGGTCTGGACGGTTGATCACATGTTGTTTTTACAGAATTGCTGTTTGTGTTCACTGAGAGGCGGAGCCTTGCAGAAAGCCAACAACAACAAGTAAGTTCTTCGACTTGAAACTACATCTGGCTATTTTAGAACATCTGCGCTTTGATAATGGTACTTTATCATTGTATTTGATAACTTTTAGTAATTCAAATGAAATTGGTTTAAAGTGCTAAACACCTCCTCAACTGTCAACAACATGAGAGTTTCTGAGTGAAAAAACTGCGATAGTCAACTACTACAACTAATACTAAAACATGTCAGAGGCTCATTTATTATTGACTATAGATAGTTTAAGGAAGTCTATACAGGCTCTCTGTATCTAGGTATTGGCCACAAAATAGACATATTTATTGGATATCTTTATCTGCCCTTTATCTGCTGTAATGCATATGAGTGGTATAGTATTTGTCATACCCATTTGTGTGTGTGTGTGTGTGTGTGTGTGTGTGTGTGTGTGTGTGTGTGTGTGTGTGTGTGTGTGTGTGTGTGTGTGTGTGTGTGTGTGTGTGTGTTTGCAGGTGGGTGCATGTCCTCTGTGCAGTGGCTGTGCTGGAGGCACGCTTTGTCAACATCACTGAAAGAAGTCCTGTGGATTTAAGTGGAATCCCTTTGCAGAGATTTAAGCTGGTGAGTTTAAATAGCAGTCACACTTATGTGGATGACCCACTGTTCTATTCTCAACTGTAAGAAAATGTCTCCTCAACATGAACAAGTAGAGGCAGATTGTTAAAAAAGGCAAGGGGAAGTGAAATCACCTGACTGTAGATTTAAGATAACGTACATTTCCACAGTCTCGTCTCTCTCTTTAACAGAAATATCATTTCACTTCAGTAATTACCTAAATGTTGCTTAAATATTTACTGTATGTTACACACTGAAATAGAAGGTGTAGCCTGCTAGATATGGCATATGTTCTTTTTCACTAGCTTGTTGAGCCAAATACTCAAGGTCCTGGGTAAAAATGGCTATTACAACCCTGATTCCAAAAAAGACTGGGAAGGTTGTGTAATGCTCCAAAAACACCTGTTTAGAACGTTCCACACAGGTTAACAGGTTAGTTTGTAACAGGTTGTAGTTACATGGAATTAATCTTGGAGGTTAATTTCTCAGTTTCTATCTTAAGTTACAGATATGATATGAATGAAATTTCTACTGGAGAATGACTCCTGACATTGATGTAACACAATCAGCTGTTTATTTTGTTAGAGAAGACATGTCGTTTTGTTTTTCGAACGACAGAAACAGTGCAACTGCTTGGAACTCAGTGTACTTGGAATTGTACTGTGGTCTTATTGGAAAACTTGAACTTGAATTTGTTTGGCCATCAAGTTACTCATGAAATTGACAGTAATTAGCAGCAGCTCTTGTGATGTGCCACATTGACATTTGTCATTTTAACTGGAGAAAATGACGGTCACCACTAGCTAAAAATGAGAAGCTGCTACCTGAATGTTTTTTAGACATTTGCCAATAAGAATAAGAGAGTAGAAAAAAGAGATTCACCCGTGTCAGACTTTTGTATGGATTATGGAATCCGTGCATTTTACCGGTTCAGGTGTCAGAAGTCAGGATCAGTTGAAGTGGTGAGCCAAGCATGTTTTGGTGGACAAAACACAGATAAGTATGGTACTGACACATTATCAACATATCAAAATATGTCAGGATTGTCCCCTATACTAGTCCTTAAAATTGGCTTGGGACATCTCTAGTTTTCAGCAGAGTACCGATCAGTAGGTCTAAACTTGATTGTATCTGTTTGTGAGGTAAATAAAGGCTGCTATTTGAGGATTTACAGAATGTCTAAACCCCAAACTTTGGTCCTCTAAGTTATGCAGCAGCCCACAGAATTAAAATGAGGACACACTGAAAACTGACAGAATATCTAGCTCTCTGTACAGTAAAATCTAACAGGAACTTAACAACTTCAGTTAAGTATAAAGGCTTCAGCTGCACTCAAACTAATACTGCTCCTTGTGTATTAGGTTCACCTTCACTGAGTCCAAATTAGGGCTGGGCGATTAAACGATAACGATATGTCTTGTGATAGACACGTAATCAAGGTCAGTAAAAAATGTTTTCGATAAAATATTTGATCTTTTTTTTTCTTCGTCGGAAGAAACAGTTGCGAAGCAAGGTTGGTTGCATGAACAAATGCACTCGCTCTCAGGTAACCGAGCAATGTAGAGAGTAATCGCTAATCAGTGAGAGAGACACGCTAACACGCCAATCACATAACAGTATCAAGTTCGGTTGCGCCATCTCGTTGTCTCGTGTCTGATGCTTCGCGAGGAGTGAGATGAGAAATAGAAAGTGAGTCCTGCAGCGAGCGAAGAAATTGTCGATAAAACAGAGAAAGTCATCTCGCCAGTATGGAGCTTTTTGGATTTTATATGTCGGACCGTAGTCAGACCAATGTGGTCTGTAACTTATGCAAGACTGTCGTCCCCACCAAGACCGGTGACACCACAAACTTATTTAACCACCTTAGCTGCGCTCACGCTTTGGAGCGCAGCTGTATTCGCCAACGTCTGCCAACCACAGCACCACCGCACAAGCAGCAGACCACCATGCAGAGGTATCTGCTTCAGTGCCTCATGACAAATCATCTAAAAGAGACAAAGACGTAACGGAGGCAGCGGCATATCATATAGCTAAAGACATGCTTCACTGAGCACTGAGGAGAAGTCAGGTTATAAACATCTCTTACACATCCTTTTTTTTTTTTAACACACTTGCAATAAAAATATAATAGAATAGTTCATGTATGTTTAGAGTAATACGAGTGACTAAAGTTGTTCATGTGTCTAGGCTGGTTTTATAGTTCAGTCAGTGTTACTGTGCTGTCTATCATGTTTGTTTGTTTGTTTGTTTGTTACAGATGTCAAGTCTACCTCAGTTTCTGCTATGTTTCCAAAACACTGCACATATCTGAAAACATTTTATTCAGCAGAAGGTGAATCAGCTTGTGAACTTTCTGCACAAAACCTGCAGAAAAAAGTTCTCAGGTTTCTCTCTGTTTACATTTTTACACTTTTTTTTACATTTATTATTTGAGTGTTTTCCAAGGTTGTGTTGACATTTACTTTCCTTTCTGCCTTGATAGCTGAGGAGATTATAATCAGAGGAAGGTTCAATTTAAAATAAAAATGTTTAAATTGAATGTATTTTTCTCCTGGTCCTTATTTTAAATAGGTCATAAAAAATATCAATAATTATCAATATCGACCGATATAAAACTGACATAATTTTCAGCCATATCGCCCAGCCCTAGTCCAAATCCACTGCACTTTCCTGAGCCCTGGCTCCTATGTTTTTATCTCTGACAGAAATGTTACTACTGCAAGAAGCGGATGAAGAAGGCGTCTGGCTGCTGCGTGCAGTGCTCTCATGGACGTTGTCCCACTGCCTACCACCCAACATGTGCCCAGGCTGCTGGAGTACTCATGCAGCCAGATGAATGGCCATTTGTGGTCCATGTTACCTGCTGTCGACACAAAGGCCCCACTCAGATTGAGGTAAGGAGTTGCTGAGGATCTGGTAACCTCTTTTTTTTAAGTCTTATCTGGGAGATACACTTTTTCTTGTTTCTGCTTTTTTTTTTTTTGTACTTTTAACATTTTACCTTTACAATTTTACTTTTTTGCTGTACAGTAGTGAAAGCAGTGTCCAGTACTGTCATGTTTAAATGTCAGAATACTGAAGGAGTTTTCAGTCAACATTAGTATGTCATAAAAATGTCATGTCCTGTATCTCCTCTGACAGCGCAATAAAGCAGCCATGCATGAGCTGACTGTGGGACAGAAGGTGATATGCAAGCACAAGAATGGCCGCTACTACCAGTGTGATGTGGTGCAGCTTTCAAAAGAGACATTCTATGAAGTCAACTTTGATGACGGCTCCTTCAGTGACAATCTCTTCCCTGAAGACATTGTGGTAGGACTTACTAGTTTTTTTCAATCTTGTTATTTAAAAAAAACTTAGAAACAAGAAAAGAAAAAAATGGCACACAGGTAGCAAAAATCTTATCCCTCATATTACAGTTTGTAGTTCGGCCAATTTTGACTGATAATGACAGATCGTCTATGCGATCGTTTGCAAATGAACTGTGTTTACCAACAACAGTTTTACTAACTGTTCCTGGGCCCTTATCATAATATTCTTTCTACAATCATGTGTTCACAAAGTGGTGAATGTCACTCCATCCTCGCTTGGGAATTACTGAGCCTTTCTAGGACGCACCTTTTATACCCGATCAAAGGCAAAGTTTAGGTGCTCACCAAGCAGCTGTTACAGGACTGCATTCTGACAGAGACAGTTTTGTCTTGGCAAGCTTTATGGTGAGTGAGCTAAATTCAGAAGGAGACTTTGTGTTGGACTGCCTTGTTGCCGCTGCAGAGCTGCTAGCATCAGACGAAATAAAACTGTTCCAGAGTGCCGATTTGTCTAAATGAATTCATGGAGATGAAGGGGAAACCTGTCACGGAACTCGGTGGCTGACTCGGTGAACTCAGTGTCTGTATGATTTGGTCTTAATGGTGGACATTACCAAGAACATCTCAGAGCTGAACCTCAAGCTTCAGCCAGCTTCTAAGCACTCTGCTTTCAAATGTGAAATCATCTGAAGTGAAATTATACTCTGAAAAAACCAAAGTAAAAACTCCTTCAAGCATTTGGTGACAGATTTCAGAACATGAAAAGTAAACAAGTGGCACTGAACACATTTGCTATGCTGTGAAACCAGCTGATGTGCCTGGCAACCAACAAGTCATTCAGCATGAAAGCAACAACGAGCTCAAAGCTGGGTACAACAACCTCCCTCTGCTGGAGTTCTAGAAACTGTAGGTTTCCTGAGCAGCATCATCATCACTACCACCTGACTTCAAATGCCTCTCCAAAGAGAGGCGGTTCAAGCCCCATTGCATTAGAGGTTAGTGTGATATGTCTGTTCAATAATTTAGAATGACTCTTGAAGGATGTGATTAAAAAAAATTGAAAATATCCCTTGAAAGGAAAAAGGTTCCTCCCCACTGCTCTTGTTGATGTTGTCAACAACAACATCTTAGCTCACATCACAAGAACAATTTCACAAAATTGAGTAGATTAAACTTGACCTTTGTGCTTAATCGTTCTCTCTCTCTCTCTCTCTCTCTCTCTGTTTTCCAACAAGTAGCCACAGCTTAGATTATATTGTAGGAAATCTCTAGCCTTTGCAGCTCATTTAAAAAAACCATCAGCTTCACTGGGGCATCCTCGAAAGGCTCAGTCATTCACAAGCAAGAATGGAAAGAGTTTCACCACTTTATCAACACATGACTGTATAAGGGATATGATTACCTGAGCTCAGGAACACTTCGTAAATCTGTTGGTGGTAAACACAGTTCATTTGCAAATAATTGCATTCTGTTGTTATTTCCGTTTTACACGGTGTCTTATTATTTTTGGGATTGGGGTTGTGTTTCACTTTTGTACCACAACCATAAATTAGTTCAGATTTTAATTTGGCACGTGCAGTCTCCATAAACACCAATGAATAGTTTCAAGTTAGAAATAACACTAGGCGTTTCATATTTGCCTCAGGCATGAGAAGTGTTACATTTATATTTCCGTTTGACTTTTGCAAGCACAGGAGGACACAAAGTTTTGTGTCCTTGGGAATGTTTCAAACATTGTCACACTATACACATGTAATAATGCACATAACCTATGCTTTTGTTCAGTTTGTTCAGAATACTGCAATGTGTTTTGTCTGTTAGAATCGAGACTGTGCTCAGCTTGGACCCCCGCCTCAGGGTGAAGTGGTTCAGGTGCGATGGACTGACGGCCTGGTGTATGGGGCCAAATTTGTGGCAGCGCATGCCATCCACATGTACCTGGTAAGATTTTTTTCTTTGTTTTGTGTCACATGACAAAGTTTGACTTGCTTTATCACAATAGGCTAACAGTATTCTTAAGAATACATTTTTCAGCATAATAAATTTGATCAAAACTCTGAGCAAAATGTAGGTGGTATTCTCATGGCTGCTTTTGACCATGGAATGTGTGTGTTTTTACATAATGCAGCCTATATTTTGTGTCAGATTTTGAGTTGGAAGTGGAAATTGAAGTAATTGAAAAAACTGAAAAAGAACAACTGAAAAGGTGTTGACACTTAGTACTTCTAGGCCATTCCCCAAAGCATTCTTTCTTTCTGTTTTTGAAGAGCTGGCCCCCTTTAAGGGACCAGTTTGTGTGGATGTCAAGTGTGAAACGCCGAATTGGATATGAATAAGATTCTGAATGGAAAGTTTAGTTTCAAAAAGTTGCCAGATGGGTCGACTGACAAGACCAAATATCTGTGTGTATTGTTGGTGTGAACTAAGTTATCACTATAGCACATACAGTCTGAAATACCACTTGATGACCAAACACACAGCGAATGCGAATTCTCTGCCGCCTCCTTGTCAAAACCAGGCGACAATGGATGGCTTTGGACAGAGGCATATGGATGCTTGTATGTTCAAAGGAAACTTAAGAAAGGAAAGTTTAAGCCATGGTTTAACTGCACTATAACTTGAGTCCTAGTTTACAATGATGTGCACTTTGTAACTTTATTTTGGATCACCCTGTTTTGATCCCTTTGAAAGGGTTGTTGAAGGGGCTTTTTGTCATCTGTTTATTGACAGTGTTAAATTGTGAGATTTGATTCATTCAAATGTGAATGACTGCTCAAAGTGAGAATGTTAGTCAGAAATATAACACTACATGCTGTTGTTTTCAATTAAAAAACATTTGCACAAAGCAAGCCTATCCACTTTTCCATGTTGATAACATTTTTAAAATGATAATTCAAGGGACATTTAGAATAGATAAAAATGTGCGATTGATTTGCGATTAATCGCAAGTTAACTATGACATTCATGACACACACACACACACACACACACACACACACACACACACACACATACATACACATACATCTACATTTTCACTTTTCATACAGGAATTGCAGCTCAAAGTGTATGGAATCAGATTTGTGTTAAAATAATCAAACAAAACTTCTTCAGTATCAAAAAAAAAAAATTAAGAGAGAATAAAACTCACTGAAGCAAAAAACATGTCATCTCAAAAGTAAAACTTGCGAACAAATTATTTGTGCAATTGAGTAAACTATTGGTCTTTTATCATATCATTTGTTTCTTTCTCACTGCTCAGACTTTTGCTCTCACCGTCCGCTTTGCAGTCTTGTTGCCAGCTCTCTCGTTTGCGCTCCCTGAGTTTTTGTTTGCGATTCTGACACAAACCTCTCGTGTTGGCGGGCTTTTTCAGGGGTGCGTCGCCATTGGCTAGTGAGTTTTTGAGTGACAGCTCAGTGCCCGGAGTTGTCGCAGGAGAAAGTAATTGATCGGCGATTCCTCCAACTGTGCATGCCCCACATGCAAAAATGCAGGGCAACACCGCCAGCCCCAGAGAGACTTCACAGACTAGCTTCATCGGCATGTAAATATCTTTATCTTGCAAGCTAAAGCAATAAGTATGTGAGTTCAACAAATGTTTATTGTATAAAATGGTTTGATTTTATGAAACAAATAATGGCTATGCATGTTATTATTGACGTTACCTGTGCAGGGCTCTCAAGTTTTGAGCTGAGTTCAGAGTGAGATTTGGCAGCGGCAGTGAGGGTTGGGGTGGGGACGGGGGTCTGACCTGATAAATGACTGTGTGTGTAACCCCCGCCCTTCCCCATCCTGCTCAGTGCATAAAAAAAACACAAAGTGGCTGCTGCTCTGGCTCCCAGGCAGGAGACTGCTCTCATCGTTCACTTCAAAGAGCGGCTCTACGAGCCGTTTCATCCGCGACCGACACATCACCACCTCCTCTACCTGTTCCACTGTTTTAGAAAATAGTGGCCCAACTTGGTGGGCGTTATCCTGGTAATTTCTCTGTGTGAGAAATACAAGATATGGCGTTTGAGCATGTGAATGGGTTGAAGTGCGTGTGTCTCACGCCCAATGGGTGAGACTTTCGAGCTTTGCCAGTGAAGTCTCTCTGGGATGGTGCTGTTGCCTTGTATGTTTGCATGTGGGGCATGCACAGTTGGAGGAATCGCCGATCGATTACTTTCTCCTGCGACAACTCCGGGCACTGAGCTGTCACTCAAAAACTCACTAGCCAATGGCAACGCACCCCCTGAAAAAAGCCCGCCCACACGAGAGGTTTGTATCAGACTTGCAAACAAAAACTCAGGGAGCGCAAACAAGAGAGCTGGCAACAAGACTGCAAAGCTGACAGTGAGAGCAAAAGTCTGAGCAGTGAGAAAGAAACAAATGATATGATAAAAGACCAATAGTTTACTCATTTGCACAAATAATTTGTTTGCAAGTTACAAGTTTTACTTTTGAGATGACTTTTTTTTTTTTTTGCTTTAGTGAGTTTTATTCTCTCTCAAATTTTTATTTTTGTTTGATACTGAAGAAGTTTTGCTTGATTATTTTGACACAAATCTGATTCCATACAAAGTGCTTTACAACAAAGAAATCACATGCACCAAGTGAGTGCTTCACAAAGAAAAGACAGACTGCACATAAAAACAGACAAAAAAAATGCATGTAAAATAAGATGGAGAATAAAACCCGCTTAGTAAAAGTAAGAATAAGGATGAAAATAAAATTGAAGACTGCATAAAACCACAGGGTAAAATAATAAAATATATGTAAAAATAGATGACATAGAATGCGTAAAATCAAGTAAAATACATTTAAAAAGAAATGCAGCAGTGTGTAAGTATGAGGCAAAGAACAAAAGTTTCAGACATGTATCAGGAAGTCATAGCTAGTGAAAAGCTAAAGTGAAGAGAGAAGTTTTTAGCTTTCTTTTGAAAATATTCAGTGAGCTGCTTCCCTGATATCTGTAGGTTGTGTGTTCCAGTACTTTGGAGTATAATGAACAAAGGCTGCAGCCCCAATTTTCTTTAAACTGTTGCTGGAAACCTCAAATAAACCAGCCGCAGATGATCACGGTGTTCATGAAGGCAAATAATGAAAGATGGAGTGAGTGATGTAATTTGGTTCTCGTCCATTAAGGGCTTTGTATATGAGGAGGAGGACCCAATAAACAATCCTATATGTTACAGGATGTCAGTGCAGAGCAGCTCTCTTGTACAACCCCAAAACAGATGTCATGTTTCTCAGACACATGATCTCCAAGACTAATATAAAACTTTGTCCCTTTGGTGTTTGTTTTAAACCACTCAGACAGACCAGTCATCTGTTCAAGACAGTTGATTGAGATAACATGGTCAATCGTATCAAATGCATGAAATATGAGGGCATAATCACCTTAAAATAAAAATGGTTGTCTTCTTGTCACCTTAGAAAGTAACCTTAGAAAGAGAGGGACATGTTGTACCAGCATTCTTCTACAGTAGCCCAGAACGGACAAGCCAAACACTGGTTCTTGAGAGCACCTTCTGCATTTTGCGTGAATTTCACAGTCACTGTAGATTCTTTTATTCATTGGGAAAGGAGAGGTGAGGTGAGGAGAGGAGGATTCAATTTGCTTCAATCTGTAGCTTCACTGCTAGATGCCACTAAACCCTGCACACTGGGCCTTTAAGATGGACATATTCATTTTAAGGACATTATAATATTAGCTCTATAGGTGGCCTTGCAGTCTAAGTTGGTGTTTACACAGAAAACAGCCCTGCATTAAAAACAATTCCTGTTGGTGGGGGCGTGTTGTTTCAGGTACTGGTGTGTGTGCACCCCCAGCATCGACAGAGTGCTAGTGCCTGTCTGAACATGGCCTTAGCCATCTACAGTGAGAGACTGAAATAAGTCTTTTTTTCATTGAACATATTGCCAATGCCAATATTTACATGAAATGTAGAACAAACATTGTTTTTTGCTCAGTAGAACTTTTCCTGTCATTCCACTTTATTGCACATAACTTTTTTAATGGATAGGAAAGTTTTGATTTCTTTATCTGTGTAGTTTAGAACAGGAACTAAAAAATGGAACCAAGAGAATTCCTAAGATAAAACAAGGGGATGGGTTGGTGATTGACAGGCAAGCTGTCTGTGTCAGTGAATGTCAAATAATTAGAAAAAACAGGCGCTCAAAGAACATGGATAGGTACAGTGGCATGCAGAAGTTTGGGCATCCCAGGTCAATATTTCTGTCACTGTGAATAGCTATGTGTGTAAAAGATGACCTGACTTCCAAACTGCATGAAGTTGTAGATCACACATCTCTTTAATATTTCATGTAAGAGGCCTTTTTCATTTCCATCTTTTACAGTTTTAAAATGGAAAATGGCCTGAAGCAAAAGTTTGGGTACCCTACATGGTCAGGACTTGGTACTTTGGGTGGCTGTGGCTCTCAGTGGTCCTGTAGAGCAGTTGTCCACTTATCAGAAGGTTGGTGGTTCAGTCCCTGGCCTTGGATGACTACATGTCGAAGTGTCCTTGGCCAAGATACTGAACACCAACTTGCTCCTAATGCTGTGCCATCGATTTATGAGTGTGTGTAAATGAATAACGCTCGTAATGAGCAGATGGCTTGGCAGTTGTACAAATGTGTGTGAGAATGGGTGAATTCAAACTTGTGTTGCACTTTGAGTTGTCGTCAGACTAGAAAAGCATTATATAAATACAGTCCACCTCCCATTCAGCAACCCCCCACTGGCAAGTACCACAGCCTGTGAAGCCTTTTTGTAGCCAGCTAGGAGTTTTTGTTTACGTGATGTTCACCCAATTTTCTTTTCAAAACGCTTCTAGTTCTGTGAGATTGTAGAGCCGTCTTGCATGCACTGCTCTTTTGAGTTCTATCCAAAGATTTTTGATGATGCTTAGGTTGGGGGACTGTGAGGGCCACTGCAAAACCTTCAGCTTGAGCCTCTTGCAGTAGTCCATTGTGGATTTTGAGGTGTGTTTAGGATTGTCACCCAGCTGTTGAAGCCATCCTCTTTTGATCAGCTTTTTTAAGCATGGTGACATGCTTGGTATTCCATGAATCCATTCTTCCCTCTACTAGTGAAATGCTCTCATTGCCACTGGCTGCAACACAATCCCAAAGCATGATCAATCCAGCCTCGTGCTGAACAGTTGAAGAGGTGTTCTTTTAATGAAATTCTGCAACCCTTATTCTCCAAGCATATCTTGCTTGCTTGCTCATTGCAACCAGAAAGTTCAATCTTAACTTCATCAGTCCACAGAACCTGTTTCCAAAATGCATCAGGCTTGTTCGGATATTCCTATACAAACTTCTGATGCTGAATTTTGTGATGGAGGATGCAGGAAAGGTTTTCTTCTGATGACTCAATGATGGTCTTATTTGTGCAGGTTTTGCTCCACAGTAGAACAGTGCACCACCTCTTCAGAGTGCTATAGCTTCAAGAAGGGCTTTTGCCAGTGTTTCGATTTGCCTTTCTAGCGATCCAGCAAGCAGTTCTCTCTGAAAGTTTTCTTGATCTTCCAAACAGTCAACTTGACTTCCACTGTTCCTATTAACTGCCACTTCTTAATAACATTACAAACTGAGGAAACAACTAACTTTGCTGTCTTCTTATAGGGTATAGCTGCTTAGAAGAGCCCATGGCTGCTGATTGTAGGGACGAGGTTTGAGGAATATTTATAAAGCTTTGAAATTTGCTTCACTTGGCCTTTCACAATGATGACTGTGAACAAACCATAGCCCGAACAAGCTTGTGTTCAGGTGTTCACTGTGCCCTTATCCTGTGAGATTATGTTTAAATAGATACTGTATGTTATAGCCTAAACTTTAAAAATGACAATTTAGTTTTCTTCACAGAGATAAATGAAATGCTGAGGCCAACCGTATATTTTTAAATATTTTGGTGACCCCTAGTGGGGGTCAAGACCACCAGGTTGGGACTCAGTATTTTAAAGGACATTCAAGCTTAATCTTTCTTTTTATGCGGTGTTGGCTGCTGTCTACTTGTCTATCCTTCTTTTTTTCTTATTATTCTTATCAAGCACTTATTAATAGGGATGGGAATTGAGAAGAATTTAACGATTCATATTCTATTATCGATTTTGCTTATCGATCCAATTCTTTATCGATTCTCTCATCGATTTTC
This sequence comes from Chaetodon trifascialis, assembly GCF_039877785.1. Classification (NCBI taxonomy): domain Eukaryota; kingdom Metazoa; phylum Chordata; class Actinopteri; order Chaetodontiformes; family Chaetodontidae; genus Chaetodon; species Chaetodon trifascialis. The sequence continues at coordinate 29,525,421 of NC_092059.1, forward strand.
ATTGGGTGAGGAAATAAAAGAGTACAAATGGGTTTGTTTGCGGTAACTGTCTTTTATATTTTATCTCTGCACAGAAAATATAATATACAGTATGCACAAATGATGTGTGACGTAACCTCAGAACAAACCTAAAAAGTAGGTGAGCTACTTCTCAGAGTAGGAATGAATGAAGCAGAATTATACTAGTTAAAATAACAACATGTAGAACTCAAATCTCTGATTTTCATTTGAACAGATATGCCAGATAAAATGCAACGAATGAACCTACAGAAATTCAGGGGCATCTACAGTGGCAAAGGGTGCAAACCTTTCACCACAAATCTAGTGACTGCTCTGTGACATTCCTTTATCCTCGTCTCGGTCATTTTACTCTTCCCTTCCTCAGTGAAAGGAGTGGATAGAGGTGCACGAGACCTGCTGGTGCCCGCTGCAGCCTCTGAGCCAGTGTGAGAGCTGGTCTCTGAGCCAGCCTGACTCTGGCAGTCATTGTCATCTAAATTTGATGGAAGGACATCGAGATGATTCATGGTGAAAGCAGTTTACAGTGAAATGGCGCTAACCTTAACACAACAGACACGGCTTGTAAGAATTCAACATTACCTTCAGCACTAATAACAGATGACGCCCTGGTGTTTGCTCTGCCGCTAGATTCACAAGCATCGCTAAGTAGCGTATCAAACACGTGACATTCCTGCAAATGAATTGCATGCTGTGTGGACAAATGTTTTAGCATGTTGGAGGTTTTTCCCCCCTGAAATGGAAACTTGGCACGTGTTGCAAGTGGCCCTGGCGTCATCTTTTTGCGTGAAATATAGCCATACTTTGGAGCGTTTCTGCCTCAACGCCATATTGGCTATGTTCTAAACCAAAACAACGTTATCGCACATGTGCAAGACAGGCAGAATCGATAAGCAGAATCGTTAACCAGGCAGGCAAACGATTCCAAGGAATTGAGATACTGAGAGCTGGTTCTCAAAAAGAACCGGTTCTCGATTCCCATCCCTACTTATTAAGCTTTGTTTTTGAAAAGTATAAACTGGTATGACCACATGTTAGAAACTGCACAGTTTAGCTGTATTTGTGTCCTGACAATATTGTTTACTGTATTTCTGGAATGTAGGTGGAATTCGAGGATGGGTCACAGCTTACAGCCAAGAGAGATGATGTCTACACTCTGGATGAGGAACTCCCAAAGAGAGTCAAATCCAGACTGGTAAGTGCAACCCATACCACAGACATGGACTCTTTATTGCACCAAATATATCAAGTGTTCACTTAACAAATAATTGTTGGAACTGGAAATGAGTTGGAACTTGGAATCTCTGAAAAGCCACACTGAAAAGATGTGGCAGTGTTGTCATACAGTATTTTGTTTGTCTCTGCAGTCTAAAGCATCAGACATGAGATTTGATGGGATCTTTGAAGAAAAGGAGATCATCAAGGAGTCAAAGAGACAGAGAGTGATCAACTCACGTTACAGAGGGGACTACATAGAGCCTGTGATTTACAGAGCCATCATGGAGTAACCCTCAGTATCTGTCTGTTCACCAGCACACCACCAGCACTGACAGACTGAACTGTGCTCACTGTACCTTAACTTAGCAGCTAGCCACTGACAGAGTGTAGCTCTAGATGACTTCCTTCAGGACCCACTTTGGACTGTTGTCTTTTTTTAACTTCTCATTCATCCATCTTTGTTAATTCAAAGAGAGTTCTGTGTTACTGCGATCAAGGAAACAAGCAGTGTTGTTTTTTATTTTAGGCTGACGTCCAGCCCTGGCAGTACATACAATAGGAAGCAATGTATAATGGCATTTGTTCAATAAAGGAGTTAGCAAGGCACCTTATAATAAAAGACAAGGCTTGAGTTAAACTTAAAACTACAGTAATGGTAAATTAATTGCTCTTCACAAAACATTTCAATGAACTCTGCTACTTGAGTGTTTACCTAAGTTAAAACGATATGCTGCCATTAGTGCCTATGATACAGAGCTTGGCTGGTATCGAAGGTAAGAGTTTTGCTTCATTTGTACCCTCATATTTACAATGTCGCATTTGTGCCCTCAAATGGCAGAACTCATTCTTTCAAATTAACAGCCTACAATTATTCCTTTAGTTCCTGTCTTCTTCACATCATATTATTAATTTCAGGGTATGATTTACTAAATTAGCGGCACGGTGACGCAGCAGGTAGTACGCGTGCCTCACAGCAAGAAAGTTGCCAGTTCAATCCCCGGGCGGGGCCTTTCTGTGTGAAGTTTGCATGTTCTTCCCGTGCATGCGTGGGTTCTCTCTGGGTACTCCGGCTTCCTCCCACAGACCAAAAACATGCTCATTAGGTTGATTGGTGACTTTAAAATTGCCCCTAGATGTGAGTGTGAGTGTGAATGGTTGTTTGTCTTGTGTGTTGCCCTGCGATCGACTGGCGACCGGTCCAGGGTGTACCCCACCTCTTGCCTGTTGACAGCTGGGATAGGCTCCAGCCCCCCCCCCAAGTGACCCCGAAAGGGATAGGCGGTATAGAAAATGGATGGATGGATGGATGGATTTACTAATTTATGTCCTGGAATTTTCAAAAACGTTTAGGGCCTCAACTAACAAATATTTTCATTCTACATTAATCTGAGAATTATTTTTTCAAACAGTCGACTCATGGTTTTGTCTTTGACATGTCAGAAATTAGTGTTCATCACAATTTCCCTGAGCTGAAACTGATATATTCAGGTTTTCTTGACCACTGTCATTATTCAGTTATTTGGTTTAGAATAACATAAAGCAGAGAGAGCCAGCAAGCCTCACATTGGAGAAGCTGGAACCAGTAAATATTTTGCTTGGAAAATGACCTAAACAATTTATGTTGATACATTTCCTGTCAATTGAGTAATCAATGAATCAACTTATCATTTCAGCACTTAAAATGTTACCCCTGGTACCTGCCAGGCTCCATTTTTTGAAGAAGCTGGAGTTCTGCCCTACTAGTCTGATTGAACCCAGCTTCATTAAGGAATATGCAAATGTGAATGTAATGTAAACTAAATTCATGTATGTCTTAAAACTAGACTTGACTTTGAGCTGCTCTCCAAGACAAGGCTACATTATAGAATAATGCAGGACCCTAACTCTATATAGTACTTTTTGCTTGACTTCATTGATTACTGTTAGCCGTCTCCTGTCTCTTTTGCGATTACTGCTGGGCATTGCATATCTACTTAGAACACAGATAATTTGCACTGTCAGAGAAAGAAATTTCTTAATAAATTACATTTGAAATTACCAAACCAGCGCAAACCCTATCTTACAACAATGGAAAATGTCCTTTATTCAACCTGAAAGGTGCTGAATGGGTCAGGTAGCAGCACTTTAGGCTAGATCCTTCAATGAGCGCTTCAGTGATCAGATCCATTTACTTGCTGGAATTCTTATTGCCTTTACATTTACAGTTTAAGACCACATTATTGAAACAGGTATTTTTCCCAGCTTCAGTTTATAAAGCCAGAGTCTTTGGAATCTGTCGACATGGATTCTACAGGCAGAAACCATAATTAAAAATTGCAGCGGTGTTATCCTTTGATTAAAGAAATACTTCACACAAGAAGCTTAGTCAGTCAGCTAGCTGTGATACCTGTGATAGCTCGGAATGATGCAGAGAATGTTTGTACTTGCAATCTTTCATGAAAAACAAAAATGGTGGCCATTGCTTGAAATGGTGAGGTTACAGGTAGATTGTTTTTATCAGCAAACAAAGACACACAAAGAAATCGTTAAATGTTCTCTAAACAGAAGTAGAAGTTTGCCTAAATCACATGATCTAAAACTGGCAAAAAGTGATTTTGTAATCAGGAACTATCTAATCATTGAGTAAGTAAACAAGATTCCACATCTGACCAGATATCCACTGACAACTTATTGATGCTTTTCATTACCCAACAACATGGACTCATTTTGCTCAGTGTCAGACAAGTATTGAGTATCGAGCACAGTGTGCATTTTGAGGCGGATAGCAGTATTTGAGAATTTAAAAAATTCCCAAAAAAAAAAAAAAAAAATTGGGTGGGGAACATGGTTGACCATGGCATTCATTTGTGACCTCAGTAACTTGTCGTGTGACAGAATAATCTTAGTTAGAATCCTAATAAGGTCCACTTAATAGCTTTTTCGAATCATTGGTCTTTGAGTTGAGATTATTCTGTAATGCACAAATATTTTATATTTAAAGTATGACCAATATATGTATTGAGCAAACACTGAAGTTTTATAGTGTAAATATAAATTTGGTTTCATGAGAAGTTTTGCACATATTGAGCACACACATGTGGAAGACTACAAACTCAATATGTCAGCATTCAACTTTCCAAACTACATGGAGTAACAAATGGATACAAAAATAAGAATATTTGTGTGAAGTATTTCTATGAGTGGGAGCAATGCCATTTAAACCACTGATTATGCCTACTCTTTCACTAACTATGAACTGCATTCCTTTACATTTAATGTAGTAGAACTGAATATAGTTTTTACGTTTTTACCAGCCTATTTATTAAGGTGCTTTGAGAAAGTAACCTCTGCATTTCAGACAGGAGTCTGCAGTAATACTGTGGAGGTTGAAGTTGATGTATATTTTTTCTACAGTATATAGATGAATTATATAGCAGAACCCATTCAGATTTTTAATGCGCTTTGTCTACCCAGTTGTTTCCTAACTCTTCTACTGAAAGTTGTGCATTGCACTTTTATTTAAGTCCAGTTGTGAGGACATTTGAATAGTCTTGTGCTGCCATTGCTAATTTGTTACAAAATTGTTTTAGAATGTTAATTGTACATTTATAAAATGTCTTATGGATTGTGCACCCCTCTCTCTTGGCCAAGCTCATTGATCACATTGCATTTGTTATGGGAACAAGGTGGCCTTCAGATGTCATCATTTGCCTGAGAACTTATTCTTTGGTGTGAGACTGCAAACAGACGGATATTTGTTTTCTAGTTAGTGTTTGCCAATTCAAAGACTCTGCTTTCATCAGTCCAGTGGAGAATGAATTTATTTTGTTCATAAAGTATCAATAGAGTTGTACATGGGGAGGGGGAATTTTCTATTCTATTTTATTGCGTTTTTTGTAAAACATGTCCTATGTGTATTTTCACAGAAACCTGTGAAGTGTAAATGTGTAGTCTATTTTAAGATGTTACCTGTTGACCTAGGAGATGAGCTGCCTGTTCTTGTTGCCTCCTCCTGAAGAGAAATAACTGAACTTCCAGATTATCACTCAAGCATTTTGTAAAATTCATTTGCTTGTTTCAGTAAAGAAATTTGCTTCAGCGCTATATGTCAGTCTTCGTTCCACAGTCTCAGGTCTGTTTCTTTACGCTGGTTTTTCTTGTAAGGTACCCTTTACGAAGGGTGTGGGAGTTGTAAATAAAGTATGTTACAAGCCTGATAAATCACTATGACATCAGGGGTGTGTCCAGAGTGGCCTGGGTGTGTGTGTGTGTGGGCCACCCCTGAAGTCTGACTGGCCATCCCATTATTCTTCACTGTGACTGACGATCTGCGCGGTCAGAGGCAGGAGCGTGGTCTGAAACAACTGACAGGTAAAGCAGATCATTTATAGGTGCATTTAAGTGGCCAGAATAGTGCCTACGTAACATTTTGGAAGATGTGAGTAGTGGTGACAGAAATTGGAAATTATTCTATATATGCGTGCGTGCGTGCGTGCGTGCGTGCGTGCTCATGTATTACTCGTGTTGTGGGGACAAAAATCTTTTTACACAGTCCAGTCACATGTGGGGGCAAAATACAGGTCCCCACAAGTTAAATCAATAAATTTTAGGGTGGGGATAGGGTTACGGGTTGGATAAGGGTTAGGTTAAGTCTCCAGGAAATGAATGTAAGTCTATGTAATGTCCTTGCAAGTGATGAAACCCCCTTGTGTGTGTGTGTGTGTGTGTGTGTGTGTGTGTGTGTGTGTGTGTGTGTGTGTGTGTGTGTGTGTGTGTGTGTGTGTGTGTGTCCGTCCGTCCGTCCATGTATTACTTACGTTGTGGGGACTCGTCTTACTTGGGACAAAGCGCAGGCTCCCATCAACACAGATCACTGAACTTTTAGGGTGAAGACGTTCTTCATGCCACCCCTGCATAAGTCAGTGCCCCACTTGGTCACCACAGTCAAAGAAGTCTGGGCATGCCACTGTAAGCCATTAATAAGAGCAACTTTTCATCATATCATATGATGATTTGGACCAATCAACTACCTAGCAAACCATAATATATGTGATATATATGGGCTCAACTTCGTGATGTCCAGTACGTGCCAAACGCACTGGAACACATAAAAAAGGGACGCATAATCATACATTATAGGGGTGTGTGTGTGTGTGTGTGTGTGTGTGTGTGTGTGTGTGTGTGTGTGTGTGTGTGTGTGTGTGTGTGTGTGTGTGTGCGCGCGCGCGCGCGCGCGTGCGTGCGTGCGTGCGTGTGTGTTCGCTCCCGCTCAAACACATTCCTTATCTTGACTCACTGATAATTTGGAGACTTTTCTCCTGCTGGAGATCCGACGGTCACCATGTTTGCTCTGTGTACTAGGGCACAGTTTTAATTGACATTACAATGATCCTTACAATGCACTCATCATTGACCTTGGTGCTATAAATAGAATGAAAGTAGAATTAAAATATGGTATACGCTGTGCTTTAAAGAGGTAACTTTTTAACCATTATAAAGTCTTAATTCAGTTCGATTGGACTGTTTTACATGCTTATGAGTTCATTACACTTTGTTGGGAAGACTGTAATCTACCCTATGTCTCCGCTTCAATGAGCTGTTACCATGTGTTCTATGTAATTAAATTGCTATTAATCTGTGTTTTTAGTTTATTATGGGTTAGGGGAAATGAGTAAAACTATTTATAAAGTTAACCTTTAATCGAAAACTGTTGGTGCTTGGCAATGGACTTGTCGTTTTTTCCTGTAATGATTAAGGATACTTAACATAATGTACAGTATTATTCCAAGTGTGGACATTTCCCAGTGCGCTAAGCGTAATTAAATAGCAGCTTTTTAAATGGGGTTTGGCGTGACGTGCTTCCCCGAGCTGGACGTATCGGGTACCCCCACTGAGCAGTCTGCCTGGAGCATGTACGGAGAAGGGGGGGGCACCGAGCCTGTGCCTCAAATGGGTTAATAAAATGCGGAGCTAGTTATTTGGATGTTCCCACAGATGTAAACGCTAACGTTTTCTAATGCATATCGGCAGCTCGGTGTCCAGCGCCGCGGCGGCAGGAAACTGTGCCACATTTGAGGTCAACTTGCAAATTAATGCTGGTAAGATTATGTGAATGGCTCGGTGGCTAGCGTAGCCAGCTAGTCATTCTTATTAGCTACATTTAGCCAGTTCTCCTGATATTAATCTTGTCATATTCATGTCGTGTGTTGATGGAGAGCGAATTTTACATGTGTCATCACCAGTTTAAGGGACTGGCGGTGGTAGTAAACGTAGCTGCAGTCGCCAATACTGTCATTACTGGGGCAACAGCTAACGTTTAACATGGTTAATGAGCTAACAACATCACTGTACTTCATTTTGCTTTTGCCGTCCTTATTTTCCACACTGTCTCCAATATAACACTGTTAATTCCTCTCCTGTTCACAAACCCCGTCACTTAACAATACTCCACTTAACTTCAGTGCTAATTCAATTACCTCCCCTTACATTAGTGGTTCAGCCCATTCCCCCACTGACTCCCCTCCGCTCGCACCTTTCATCAGTGAGTTCAACTCTAACGTTCCAGTGAATTATTGTGTCTCTCTACATTGAGGAGTATGATCTTGCCCTGTTCTCTAGAAAGTGTCATGGGATACCCTTTGTTGTGACTTGGCACTAAATACATTGAAATGAATATTAATTAACATTATACATCATAATAGATTGCACCATGAAAACCGGTCGCAGACACATTGTCATGTGGAATTAGACTGGTCTCCCATGCACAACTGAAAGCATTGCAGCAGCTTCTCAGTGTGGCTATGTCCAGTATTAGGTTATGGCTGAAATGCCAGAAAGTCACATTCACTAACCTCTGCTTGACCCCTCCAGCCAGCTCTGACTCACCAAGCATCCCCACAAAATCAGCTGCTTTGTATGAAAGGAATGTCCTGAATTTAAAGTGTTGCTTGCCTAGTGGCAAGTGCACAAAGCTGTGTATTTACATCCAATTAAACATATAATTTTAGTTCTGCGCGTTTTGTTTGCAAAAATCTTAATTTCTGAAGTACATAGTTACTGACGTCAAATAAATGTAGTGGAGTAAACAGTCCAATATTTCCTTCTGAAAGAGGGGGAAAAAAAGTCAAATACCTCAAATTTGCACTTAAACATAACTATATAACATTCTAAGAAGTGATGTTCAATTCCGAAGTGTTGCTGTAAATTAGACCATGATAAGATGCTATAACAAATGTTACTCTAACATAAGCAACTGGGATTTAACATAATTTATTGTTAGGTGGATGAGACAAAATAGAATTAAGCAAAACCGTTTGATTAAGTATACAACACAGTAAAATAACTTCATTTACTTCATTATCTTCTCTAAAACTGTGTATGGAATCGAACACACACGTGCAGCGTTGCAACATGTGGCATTGTCTGGTTCACTGGTGTTCACTGTTACAGCAAATATCACTAATGCAGCAAATATTAAAACAAAACTTTATTTTGGGTTTTGCTGTTTGCTGTCCCTATTTTTTTATATGTTAAGAAGTGGTTGTCAGTGATGGCAAGTAAAGGCCAAGAATAAGTTGTCTGCAGTCACGTCACATTAAATTCAGACAGAGGGTCTGGAATTTGACAAATGCTGTGGATAAGGTGATGGAAAGCTCTTACTAGCCTAGTTTAGATGAAATTATGAGAGAAAGGTACAAACAGAAAATCAGAACATATGTTGGATGTGACCCTTACGTTATGAAGCGGAGCGATTTTGTTTTTTACTGAGGCAGGAGATGTAACAAACTACCTGCTCATTCAGACATCATTCTACTCTACTACTTCTAAAACAAATGAAAGCATACAAAAATATGGAGGCATACATCTTTCTTGTAAGTGGTTGGGTCCACAACCTTGTTACCAAAGTGCTCCAGGATCACTGTGATTTTGTTTTTCATTAGGTGCGTAGCTTTTAATGTCTTGTGGATTAAGCAAGCAACAAACTTTCAGCACCATGGTGCTGGAAGTGATGTAATGTAGCCCACAGTCCATACGATGGATATGCAGCCCAATATTGTAGTATTTAATAAATGGAAAAATTTGTCTATGATAAAGACTTAAATGAGAAGAAGCTTGGACGAAAGAGCAAACTTTTCTCAATATACTAAGCATTTCCATGAACCTCTTGTATACGTGATCAATATTAAACAAACAACTTCCCCTCTGCGATCAATAAAGGAATCTGAATCTGAATATGATTTTTCTAATTTAACCTTTCATCTACAATGTTTCTTAAGAGATTTCTCATGAAGTTACATTTGATTGAGAGAAAGCTTATTCAGCTGAAATCATTTGAAAACAGCAGACATTCTATCATTTGCACACTTTACTAGTGTTTTGAAGTCATTGTGTGAAGCTATAAGATTTGTGTCATTTGCCATTAATATAGAGAGAAGATTTATACAAGTTATAGCCTAGTAATTAATGTATCAAAAATAATAAAGGGCTGAGGGTAGGACCCCAAAAAGTATTTTTAACTTCTTAGACATGAAACCATTAAAAGTGCGCATGCGCCGACCGTGCATGCAGCCTGTTCTATTCTTTATTATTAATTTCTGCAACTTTATGACCGTCATTTTGAAGCTGTGCCCTCTCCAAATATGTTGGCTGAGAGAGTTCTAGTTTGTTTTTTCACTTTGAAACTACTACTCTCACTGGGACACAGCACCAATGTGCAGCGCATTGTTTACACCAGAGATCAGCTGATCGCGCTGAGAACAACAGAGATCCCCACTGAAATCTGGAGAAAAACACACAGAGGATGCAGGGGAGGACAGATAACAGCGGAGGAAAAGAGCTGGGTCGAGACAACAGAGGCTTATTGAGAAGAGGAGATATAAGCCGTGTCTCCCCTCTCTCATCATGGGCAACGTGAGGTCGCTGGCAAACAAGGCGGAAGAGCTAACAGCACTCGCCAGGAGTCAGAGGGAGTACCGAGAGTGCAGTCTGATTTTTTTTTTTTTTTTGGAAACATGTTTGCATCAGGATATACCCGACGACAACGTCTCCATCAGTGGCTTTCAGACTGTTTGGGCCGACTAGGATTACACCCAGAGCGGTAAGCGTAAAGGACTGGGGGCTCACCATTCTAGTCAACAACAGTTGGTGTAATCCTGGTCATATTACCATCAAGGAACGTATTTGTTGCCCGGGCATTGAACTGTTGGCTGTTGGACTCAGGCCATATTATTTGCCCAGGGAGTTTTCACATGCCATCATCGTTGCTGTTTACATCCCCCCCTCTGCCAGCCCAACGGCAGCATGTGACGTCATTCACTCCGCCGTGGCCCGTCTGCAAACTCAACACCCGAGTGCATTCATCGCTGTCTCAGGTGACTTCAACCACGTCACCATGGCAACAACACTGTCCAATTTCATGCGGTATGTGAGCTGTCCCACAAGAGAGGAGAGAACCCTGGACTTGCTGTATGCTAACGTCAAGGATGCATACAGCTGCCCCCCTCTGGGCAGGTCAAATCACAATCTTGTGCACCTCACTCTCTGTTATGTGCCCCTGGTGAAGAGTCAGCCTATGACCACAAGGACAGTGAGGAGATGGTCAGAGGAGACATATGAGACACTGCAGGGCTGTTTTGAAGTAACAGACTGGCAGGCACTCTGTGAGCCGCATGGGGAGGACATTGACGTGCTCACAGAGTGCATCACGGAGTATGTCGCTTTCTGTGTGGACTCCACTGTCCCAGCCAGGACTGTCCATTGTTATCCAAACAACAAGCCGTGGGTGACAAAGGACATCCAAGACACCCTCAATCAGAAGAAGAGGGCTTTCAGAGCTGGTAACAGGGAGGAGGTGAGAACGATACAGAAGGAACTGAAGGTGAAAATCAAGGAGGCTAAGGAGAAATACAGGAGGAAGCTGGAGTGGAAACTCCAGCAGAACAATTTGAGAGAGGTCTGGAGTGGTATGAGGACCGTTACTGGCTTCGGGACAAGCAGCAGAGGAGTTGAAGGCAGTGTTGACAAGGCAAATGAACTGAATCTGTTTTTTAATAGATTTGACACTTCAGGTCTGGCTCATCCTCCCTTTGACTCCCCTGCTGTCTGTCCTGGATGACCATCATCATCCACTCCCCACTTCCCCCCTCCTTCTCCTTCTCCCCCTCCCCCTCCTTCTCCTCCTTCTCACATCCCCCCATCTTCCTGTGTGAGCCCTCTTCACACCTCCTCAGACTGCCAGACTAACTTCACTCACCAACCAGAGGACTACACCACACCTCCCCCACCTGTCACCTCCACAGTGTGCTTTACTGCTGACCAGGTGAGAAGACAGCTGATGAGACTCCACTCTAACAAAGCTCCAGGCCCTGATGGTGTCAGCCCCAGGGTGCTCAAAGCCTGTTGTGTGGAGTTCTTCAACATGTCTTCAACATGAGCCTAAGTCTCCAGAGGGTCCCCAAGACATCATGGCCCAGGGCCTTAAAGGACTACAGACCTGTGGCAAAACTCTGGAGAGACTCGTCCTGGAGCAGCTCCGGCCCATGGTCAAGCCACTATTGGACCCCCTCCAGTTCGCCTATCAGCGCTGACTTGGAGTTGAGGACGCCATCATCTACCTGCTCAACCATGTCTACGCCTACCTGGACATGCTGGCGAGCACTGTGAGGGTCATGTTTTTTGACTTCTCCAGTGCATTCAACACCATTCGTCCAGCTCTACTGGGTGACAAGCTGACAGTGATGCAGGTGGACGCCCCCCCTAGTGTCCTGGATTGTGGACTACCTGACTGGCAGACCACAGTATGTGCGCCTGCAATACTGTGTGTCAGACAGAGTGGTCAGCAACACTGGGGCCCTGCAGGGGACTGTTCTCTCTCCCTTTCTCTTCACCCTCTACACCACAGACTTCAACTATTGCACAGAGACCTGCCATCTTCAGAAGTTTTCTGATGACTCTGCGATAGTTGGCGTACGCAATGGCGTACCATGGGAGTACAGGACTGCTGTGGACAACTTTGTCACATGGTGTGAGCATATGAGCACTCTGCACTGCAGAGTGAAGGAAACTGACCTGTAATTAAACTACATGGGATCTTATCAGAGTATCATCCCTCCTATAACCTCAACAGGTGGTACTGCTGGAGCTTTTTTGGATTTAACAATTGATTGACAAGGCTCTTTCTGTGTTGTAAATTTGTCATAAAAAATCTTTTTAGTTTGCCTTGATGATTGAAATTTATTTTTGCACTTTTGAGTCAGAATCAGAATCAGCATTCCTTTATTGATTCCAGAGGGGGGATATTGTTTTTGTTGCAGTGCTCCTTACAAGGATAGAATTAGAATAAAATTAGAAAGAACAGACAAGAATATATATATATAAAAAGCAAGTATAAAAAACTGATTCAGATGCAAAATGGTCGCTGGTAAAAAATTTGAAGAAATGAAGAAAAAAAGTAATTTCCAACACTGATCAAAGTGCAGCCTTTACATGTGTCGCTGGAAACAAACAGAATTCTTTACATGGGCTTACGTCAGCTGTGGAGCATCCTGGCACAGCTTTGACTGACACACTGCCTTGAACGTATTCGAACACCACTGGATGGACTCCAAATCTAGCCTCACCTAATGATGTTGTCCACCACAAAGGCAAATCCAGCAAAAATTTAAATACAAAGGCACCAATGGTCACTCCACCCCTTGAACTATCACTGCAAAACAACTGATTCTGTTTGACGAGAAGTGTGATGATACCAACCATGTTGAGGCCAGGGAAACATTGGGTCTTTTGACATTATGCAAAGGAAACCTGGCTCTGAGGTCCTGAAAAAAGACTTTTGCCTGCTACTGGGGAAACTGATCAATTCCAACCTTGGGGAAAGGCATTGAATCTTTCAGACTCCCTTCCCTAAATACATGGCTGACACCTGAATGCCTCAATCATGGGATAAGGTTTATTGACAACTTCAGTATCCTTTGAAACTGTAAAGAACGCTTTAGGCCTGATGAAGTACACCCAAACATCACTGGTTGCAGACTGCTTGGCACCAACCTGTGTCATGGCCTTAACATCACAACTTAACACCTACACAGGCAGAAAGTCTCACCCAACTCCTCTGCTTCACATCACACAAGACATCCTGTCTCTGTCCCATTCAGGGATCCAACACCCCTCGTCCCTCTCTCCACCGCCACCTCTTTCTCCAGGGACCCAGCCTCAACAACAACAACAACAATCCCCTGTTACAGAGTTTGTGAAAGCTGTCACACTGAAGCTCAGTCAAATTGGTAAACTATGAAACAACAGTAACCACAGCGATCATCACTCAGATGTCCATCAGAAACGAGACAGATGCCATGACACTTCCTTAAACAGACCAGTGATCTCTAACAGCCAGTGGCATGGTCAAACACATCATAGCAATCACAGGCCATCTGGTACCTGTCAATTTGTCAGTGTTCAGCCGCAGTCAGTCTCCTCTCCTATCACAGAATCCCTACAGCTTTAATGTCAGATCATTGGCTAACAAATCCTTTTCATGAAAAGTCTGATAAGTGAAAAGAATTTTCACTTAATGTTTTTAGTTGAGACCTGACTAAACAGCACTACTAGTGTAGCTACACTGATAGAAGCTTGTCGTCCAAGTTCTGCTTTTTATCAGTCAGTCAGACAAAACAGGAAAGAAGGAGGTGTTTCAGCTATTCTTTCTAAACAGATTGTGTGTAATGACATTGACCTGGGTGAATTTACATCATTTGAATATTTTGCTCTTGAGCTGAAAGCAGAGTTATCAGTGCTCATCATTACATTATATCGACCACCAAGATATTCATCAGTGTTTTTGCTGGAATGCTCAGAGCTGATCGCACTTAGTGTAACAAAGTATGACAAATTAATCCTGACTGGAGACCTGAATATCCACATCAACAAAAAGAATGACTCCAAAGCCATGGAGCTTATCAATTGACTAGACAGCTTTGAACTTATCCAACATGTAATTGAAGCCACTCATCAGCACAATAACATTCTGGGCTCATAGTTCACTGTAACATATTCAAAGAAGCCATGACTGTCTATAATAAAGCAATATGTCTGGCACGAAATGATTATTTTTTTAAGATTATTACAAAGAATGCTGGGAATTCTAGAATATTATTCCCCACTATTGACCAGCTACTTAGCACTGCTCCCACCCGCCCACAGCTCTCTGCATCAACTTGCACCGTTCTTCACTAACAAAATTAGCTCAATCAGAGCCAACATTTCTATTGATGTAAACACAGATTAGCTCAGTAAACCCTGTAAAAAGATGTAACTGGGGAAAATTCACCTGTATTACATTAGCTGAGCTCTGCAAGACTGTCACTGAGACCATTACATCCACCTCATATGTTGACCAGTTTCCGACAGCATTTTGAAAGCAGGTGTTTGACAGCATGTCAAATCATGTTCTGAAGATTAGAAATACATCTCAGCAAACAGGCATCTCCCCCATTGTGTTTAAACCAGCTGCTGTAAAACCATCACCAACCCAGGGAAATTGGCATTACACGTTTGCCACCAGGCAATTTGAGTCACAAATCACCAGACATCCCTGTTTCACCTGTGTACATTCGGTCAGGTTGAGTGACCATTACGCGTGCCGAACGCGCTTGCAATGTGGTCAGATGAGATACTGATCAAAATATATAAATTTAGGTCTGACTGTATGTGCTGACTCAGATAGTTGCATTGAATCGTGGCTGTTGCTAATTATTGATCACAGTGAAATGCCAGACACTGTGGAAACCTGCCTGTGAGGTATTGGTGACATGGGCGCACGACTCAAAACAAAAACAAAAATCCACTTGCCCAGTGGTACGCCGCTGGCGCGCAGAGTTGACCAGTTCTGGGGTGGCGAGCTTTCAGCACACTTTTACGCCGCCGACGTGGACCAAAATGGACCGAAAATCCAAATCCGCTGGTGACCGCCAACACTTCCCCCTACTGCACTGCAACGCCCATCCTGGCGTACCTCTGTGCGCCTCGGTTTACCAAAATACCAAGTGCGCTGCGTGCCCGCCTGTGCTGCACAAAAATACTACTGCACGGGGTGTGCACCCTGCGCCCCACTGGCGGCGGGAACGAAAATAGAGCCCACGGTGTCTAAACCAACATCAATAAATTCCATTTTCAGCTAGTGCATACTAGCATACAAGTGATTATCATCCATAAATATACAACCTGCCTTTGTATATTAATAGTAAAGCCTAAGTATAATAACTGGAAAACAGGCAAAAATTCAGTTACACAAACTGAGCAACAATAAATAAAGCAGTAATGGACACCGAAGTGCGAGCAATAAGCATTATTAGGGTGCAGAAATGAACAACAGAATGAAATATCACTAAGGCAGACAACAAAGAGATGTACAAACAACATAATCTCCTATGCAGCTACAATCAGCAAACACATTTGAAAGCAAAAAGGAACACACCACTACATTTCTTGGCACACAGTTGTTTTTGACATTTTACTACTTACATTGTACTTGCTCTACCACGATGGGCATGACAAAGTGAAATGACAGGTTAATGTGTTCATAATGCATGGCAAACTCTCTGTTATCCAGTCCAACATATTTAAAGCTCTCCAGTCACAATGTCCAGTGAAAATGATTCCCTATTTCGATGTGAAAATATTCTGGCTCTAGACGATGATTTCCTGAACTGCTTCTCTGTTGTCCACTCTCTCTTTCACTCCTCTCCAGATTCGGTGAATTAAAGGTTTATTTCTGCCGGAGTTGGCAGTGATTGTTGAAACAGTGGAAAGATGAGCCCAGAAGTTTTTGGTGAGTTTTATTTTCATTCTGTGAAGTCTGAATTTTTATTTATTTATTTATTTGGACAATTTTAATCTTACAAGGTTAAATTTAGCCTGATTGACTAGTCAAACTTTAAACTTCCATTTAAGCTGCTTACTGCTAATGCTAGCTAGTTAGCATCACTTGTCAGACAAGTTGGGTTGTTCCAGTACACGCTGCAGAACATTACCTCTTCCTGTTTGTTGCAACCACTTGAGTCACTGTTCATCATAACATACGACTACACAAACTGGAACATTCAGTTGCATTTTCTGTATCCTTTGACACTGTTCATCATAATGTATTACTCCACAAACATTTTGAATTTTGGTTGAATTCAGTACAGTTATCAAGTGGCTCAGACCATATTTACAAGACAGGAGCTTTTTTTGTGACCATTGGAAGCCATACCTAAACGCCAACATCCTTGACCTGTGCTGGCCCCCGGGGATTGTTTTAGGGCCTTTATTTTTCAGCCTTTATATAGTCCTGCATACATAATTAAAGAGAATATTAATAGTCTTATCATAGCTGTGTTGACGTCACCCAGATTTACATTACACTCACACCCAACTACTGTGGCCCCCTAGAATGTTTTTGTCAATGCATTAATCAAATTAACAGTAGGATGTCTCAAAATGTTTTTTGCTGAATAAGTATGAAACTGAAATAATCCTATTTGGGAAAAATTAGGAAAGACTTTGGATTGCCACTTATCTTGACACAGAAGGACTTAACAAAAAGGACACTGTTAAAAACCTTGATGTCTTAATTGATTGCAGCTATTGAGCTTGTAATGTAGACATGACTCATGACAAGTCTCCATCCCACCTCCCAGTGTGGAACACTGAAAATCATGTCTCTTCCTCAGGGAAAGAGTCTATTAATTTGATACTTCTGCCGGCTGATGTAGAGTGTCAGGCTTTCAGCCCCTGTGGCCGATTGTATTAACCTGTTTATTTCTTGCTCAAACAGGCTCCAGTCCGGAATGTGCCATGTATGCTAGCTGGAGATGAGAATGAAACAAAGCCGCAGCTTCCGCCTGGGCCTGTGCTCCATGCTGGCCCTAGGATTCCTCTATTACTTGTCAGGGAGGATGAGCTTACGAGGCTGGGGCCATAAATCATGTGAGTCTTCCGCTGGTAGTAATGTAACGTACAGTACGAACTTCATGAACTTCTGCAACTCATGCAAACGCACTAATAGTAACAGAACGTATCTCCTTTACACGCATCATAACAAGTTCAGTGTTTAAGAACATTTACTGTAAGTGTTTGCTATAATATAAAAATCTAAACTAAAATATACTATATTTCACTTTTTTTGTGACTATCAAAATAATAAAATCACAAATAGATCTTAGTAACACTATTGACTATCAGCGAGAGGTTTTAGGGTGTTGAGAACAATTCTAACAAACTGCTGCAGCCAACACGACCTGCCTCAGCCTCCAGACTGACGTCAGGAAGCACAGGGTAGCTCCTCTGTAGCAGCATGGCTGAAGTTGTAGCTCACTTCATGCTGAACATAGAAGTATAGAGCAAGAGCCCATAGCAAATTCTTGGTTGGTTTTGTATTTGGGCCTGTAGAGTTTGATTCTCTATTGTACTTCAGGAGTAGATGGCAGCCTGTGTTGAGTGATACTGTGTCTTTTTTGGCTTTACATCTGTTATATTTTCAATGTATTGCAACACTATCATTGATCAAGAAATTTACCAAACCTTACCTCCTAAATCCCCAACTCATGTTACAGTTGACCTTTAAAATATCTGCAGTGAGCTGGGAGGTTAAAATAATGTTTCTGTTAGAATCATAAAGTGTATGGCAGGATTTTCAAGCTTATTAGATTTAGACAGTCCATTATTGGAATACTATTGTCACTAGCAGAACAAATCAGTGCTGGCCCGGGGCGGGGCACATGACCGGGCCCTTTAAACACAATAGAGCTCATGATAACATTGCTTTACAACATACACATGCCTGCAACAGTGGGGCTTACAAGCACACATACTACATTTTTGACACAAGGCTCAAAGCCTTCAGTAAGGCTGGGGCCACATAGCACGCCTGCGTAGAGCATGAGCGTGGAGTTACGGCATGGTTTTCATTTCGGCGTCCATACAAGCAGGTTACAGTGTCCACACTGCTGACATGAGCAGCGTGAGAGTCGCGCGAGTCCTGCATGGCTGCTGCAGCGCATCAACTAGAGATTCCAAGGCTCGCCACAGTCAAATCAGTATCATGTGAGTATTTCACAGCGATTACAATGTCTGTATCTGCATATGTGACACACATGACGAGAAAATACACAATATGAGAGGGACAGAAGTTCTCCATCATCTCTACTCCTTTCCCTCTCTCCCACTCTCTCTCCTCCTGTAGCTCAGTCCCTGTTCCAGCGCAAGTAAAGTAAAATTATGTCATCATTTTTGTTGTCGATAATTATCAAACGCAAACTCCATGTAAACAGATGGAGTCAGCAGTTGCTGCGCCGCTGCAGACAGACAGATGAGACGCAGGATATGTGAACAGGCACACTCGCGAGAGACGCAGAAGCTCAGCAACGCCATGCACAAGCTCTAGGCGTGCTGTGTGGCCCCCGACTTGTTTTTTACTTTTATGCTTATATGAACTGCCACTCATGTTTAGCTTAGTCCGTAAAAATGTTCCACCTAGCTTGCACTCTGTTGACAAATGACTGATGATGACGTGGTGGACGGTTGATGAAGATTTTACCCAAAATACACTTGGAGACAATATCGGCGATCCACTTATAATTTTGTACATAATGAAGTTAAATGTGAGAGTGAAAATAAAGCCAGTCATGCAGCACGTCATTTTTATTCATATTTTGCACCTAACTACATCACTAAAGTCAGTCTTGTAAAGTTTTAACCAACCATGACTCATCCTGACTGGGTCAACATATATAAGCCCACACATATCCCACATTAAAAAATAAAGTAGGGAAAGGGCCCATTGCTCCCTGCTTGGAATGAAGATGTCTCTTTTCCGCCCCGTACCGGGCCCCCCCCGGGCCCCGGGCTGAGGGCGTGTTGCCCTCCCAGCCCCCTGGAAGCTCCGCCCCTGACTGTTGTATTTATTGCAGAAACAGATTAGTCTAGTAATCAGCCAATAGAAAAAATAATTAATAAGCGACAAGCATCAAGGAAGTATTTATGGGTTCTTCAAATTTGAAGATGTGCTTCTTTTCTGTTTTAATATCATTGTCGATTTGCATCTAGCTGCTCCTCAGGGATGAGGATGTAATCCTATCCTTGTAACATTCAGTGTACCATTCATTTTTTTCAGTAATGCGTTATTTAGTATTTTTCACTAACTTGGATCAAGATGACGGCATGCAAATTCTTATTGCTTTGCTCCACCTTTGATATTCCGCTGCTCTTCTTTTAGCACAACGTATTATGGGTGGCCGTGGCTCAGGAGGTAGAACAGTTGTCAACTTATCAGAAGGCCGGTGGTTTGATCCCTGGCAATCTACAGTGCTGTGAAAAAGTATTTGCCCCCTACTGTATTTCTACTGTTTTTGCTTTTTTGTCACACTTAAAAGTTTTAGACCATTGAAGAAACTTTAATTTAAGAAAAAGACACTGAGAGTGAACACAAATAGCAGCTTTTAAATGATAATTCAATTTATTGAAAGTGAAAAATAATTCAAAAACAAAATCACCAATGTGAAAATGTAATTGCCCCCTTAACTTAATAACTGGTTGTGCCACCCTTTGCTGCAACAACTGCAATCAAGCGATAACTTGCAATGAGTTTTTCACATCGTTCTGGAGGAATTTTGGCCCACTCTTCTTTGCAGTACTGTTTTAATTCAGCCACATTGGATGGTTTTTGAGCATGAACAGCCCGCTTAAGGTCATGCCACAGCATCTCGATTGGATTCAGGGCCGGACTTTGACTAGGCCACTCCAAAACCTTAATTTTGTTTCTTTTGAGCCATTCAGAGGTGGACTTGCTGGTGTGCTTCGGATCATTGTCCTGCTGCATAACCCAAGTGCGCTTGAGCTTAAGGTCACGAACTGATGGCCGAACATTCTCCTTCAAGATTTTTTGGTAGTTTTTGCTACCGTTTTCCCACATTTATCCCAATTTCGTTTACCCTTTCTCAATTTTCTTTGTATTTTGAGTGGGGCTAATGCATAGACTGTAGTCTGAATGACATTAAGGAATTAATGACAATCAATATATGAGTTTCGTTTACGAGCCGATATTGTTCCTTTCTCTCAATACCTCCCTCTCTTTTTTTTTCCTTCCTTCACTTTATCTTTTTTTGACCAGGTTAAGGGAATGTAGATGGTTTTTGTTGTTTACTTGTTTACTTTTTTTTTTTTTTTTAAATCACTTAAACCAGTTAAATTTGAAGTAAGCTTAGCAACCCCTTTTTTAAAAATATACTTTGGTGGCTGTATAGGAATGGAAACAGGTGCTCATAGGAGCACGACTCTGCATCCACATATCACGGATGTTGACATAAGTAAAGGGTCTGGGAGGGGAATGATGGGGAGGGAAGTGAGTGATCTACTATTGGGGGGGTGGGCTGGCAAGTACACTAGTATTCCCTATGGTTTTCATGCACTGAGAAAGCTACACTCTTGTATTAAAGCTATTCGGTTTATATTTTTATTTGATACTAATGATTAACCTTTCTGTATTATCATGGAATGTACAGGGCTTGAACAGGATAGCTAAGAGAACTGCGTGTCTGGAGTATATAGACAACAAACATATTGATATAGCATTGATTCAGGAATTGCACCTTATCAAAGAGTCTGTAAACAATTTTAGTAACTCTAAATATGAAGTTGTAGCTTCATCTTCAGCAGCCAATAAGACAAGAGGTGTCCTAGTAGTATTCAGACGTTCATTAAATATAAACATTATTGACACTGGAAATGACACTGAAGGTAGGATTGCCTTCATCAAGCTATAATATTTAATATGAAAATTGTTTTTCTTAGCGCATATGCTCCAGCTAACTATGACAAAAAATTCTCCACACTTTCTAATTTTTTAATGAATTTGTCAGATTATTATCTAATTGTTGGTGCAGATATGAATGCTATAATAAATCCAACACTAGATAAATCGAATCCCTCAGTGAGCAGTTCCCAGCTGTCCTGTTCTAAGGCCTTACAGCAATGTATGTTAGATCTCAGTCTGTTGGACGTATGGAGATCTTGCAATCCAGGTACCAAGGAGTATACTTTTTTCTCCAATAGACACGAATCATACTCAAGAATAGATTATATTTTTGTCTCTAAAATACTTTATTCAGCAGTACAGACAGCTGAAATTATTTTGGCCTCACTGTCCGACCACCATGCAATTAAAGTAAATTTAAGGTTATCACCCACTAATCCAAAATCACTCCGCTGGAGGTTTAATACTACTTTACTATCAAATCATGATTTTTGCTACCAATTTAAATCTAAACTTCATGAATTTCTCACAACCAATTTGGAATCAGTGGAAGATTTTAGGTACATTTGGGAAGCAACCAAGGGGTTCATAAAAGACAATGTTACATCGTTTGCATCCTTTTCAAATCGCTCTCGTCTGCAAAAAACTGTTGATTTAGAGAGGCAGCTGGCATCTTTAGAAAAAGCACAACAACGCTCCTTTTGCTCTTTACGAGCAGGTGAGCTTAACATGGTGAAGAATGAGTTAAACGCATTATATAGAGCGAGAGCTGAGTTTCTAATTAAAAAATCTAGAGAACACCATTATTTTAATAGTAGCAGGCCATCACTCCAGTTAGCCCTTAAGCTTCGCTCTAATGAGCAAAAGGCATGCATTTCCGCAATACGATGACCAGATGGCAATATAGTAACTACTCCAACTGAAATCTATTCAGCTTTCTCATGTTTTTATAAGAAACTGTATAAAACGGAAATTATTTTTAGTAAAGATAAATATAATACCTTTTTTACTGATTTAAACATGAGGAAACTATCTGAAGCAGAAGCAGCTGACTTAGGAGCAGATATTTCTCTTGAGGAACTATGGGATTCAGTACAAGAAATGAATTTGGGTAAATCTCCTGGCCCAGATGGTATTCCTATTGAGGTTTTTTGGCCTGAACTGGGTCCCATGCTTATGGAGATGATAAACATATCAATCAGAAAAGGTTTCTTTTTAAAGCAAACAAATACAGCATTAATCTCTTTACTTCTCAAAAAAGACAAAGATCCATTGTGTTGTACTAGTTATCGTCCAATATCACTAATTAATGTAGATATGAAGATATATGCTAAAGTGCTTGCATGCCGCCTCAATAAATACCTTGCAAAACTTATTCACTGTGACCAAACAGGCTTTGTGAAAGGCTGCTATAGTTCAGACAATTTGAGAAGATTATTACATATTTTACATTTGACTCCAGATTCTTTAGATTCTCTTACTTCTTGCGGAATTTTAAGTCTTGACGCCGAAAAAGCATTTGATAGACTTGAATGGGAATACCTCTGGACCCTTTTAGGGCACTTAGGTCTAGGTGAACAATTTATTAGTTATATTAATGTTCTTTATGCAAACCCAGGAGCGATGGTGATATCGGGAAATGCCTGTTCACCACATTTCCAAATTCTTAGAGGTTCCCGTCAAGGATGCCCGCTGTCTCCTCTATTGTTTGTCTTATCTCTAGAGCCCCTTGCTCAAAAAGTACGCCAGTCTACTAGTATTTTACCTATTACAATAAATTCCACAATTCATCACATATCACTTTATGCTGATGATGTGCTCCTCCTTATTAATACAGTCACTTCCCCATATCCTTAAATTATTTTCAGACTTCAGTTGTATCTCAGGGTACAAAATAAATTGGCAGAAATCTGCTTTTTTACCTTTATGTAGCTCTGGTGATGACTTGACCCAGCTTAGGATCCCAATTGTAAATCAGTTTAAATATTTAGGAATTGACATTTTCCCAACACTAGAGACTACAGTGAATAATAATTACAATACAGTTTTAAATAAGATTAAAACAGATCTGGGGAAGTGGGCATTGAGGCCAATATCTTTTGATGCTAGGATTTCCATTATAAAAATGTTGGTATTACCTCAAATTAATTTTCTAAGTTCTATGCTTCCTCTGAATCCACAAGTGGGATACTGGGATAAATTACATAGCTTAGTCACTAGTTTCATTTGGAATAGCAAAAGACCAAGGATTAAACTTACAACCCTCCAGAGACATAAAACAGCTGGAGGGTGGGGGGTCCCTAATTTTAAAGTTTATTGCTGGTCTTTCGTATTGCAAACTGTACAATCTTCAATCCAATCCAATCCATCTTTATTTATAAAGCACAGTTTAAATAAACTCAAGGTTTCCAAAGTGCTGTACATTAAAAAAAACAACAACAATAAAATAGACATTAAAACAGAAAACATAATAAATAAAGGGTTAAAAAAAAAAACCAAAAACCTGTGCACATAAAATAAACAATCTAGGTGGTGTTAAAAGCCAAGGAAAAGAGGTGCGTTTTAAGAAGAGATTTAAAAGTGGCCACGGAAGAGGACTGCCTGATGTACAGCAGCAGTTCATTCCAAAGCTTAGGGGCGGCAGTAGCAAACGCTCGGTCCCCTCTGAGCTTCCGCCTTGTTTTGGGAATCCTCAGGAGCAGCTGGTCCGCTGACCTGAGGGATCGAGGTGCGTAAGGGTGCAGAAGCTCAGAGAGGTACACTGGGGCAAGGCCATTTTGGGCTTTAAAAGCAAATAAAAGAATTTTAAAATGAATTCTAAAATGGACGGGTAGCCAGTGAAGTGAAGCTAAAATCGGTGTAATGTGCTCAGACTTTCGAGTGCCAGTTAAGAGACGTGCAGCTGCATTCTGCACTAGTTGCAGACGTGCAATGGAGGACCCGCTGACCCCCATGTAAAGTGCATTGCAGTAATCAAGCCGAGTGGTTACAAAGGCATGTATTACTGTTTCAAAGTGCTGTCTGTGCAGAAAGGGTTTAATTTTAGCAAGTTGTCTTAGCTGGAAGAAGCTGGTTTTTACCACAGCTTTAATCTGGCTGTCGAACTTTAGTTCCGCATCCACTTTTACCCCCAGATTATTAACAGTGGGTTTGGCGAACTGCGCCAGGGAACCCAGGTCGACTGGGGAGGTCACGGAAGTGCCACCAAAGACAATCACTTCCGCCTTGTTCTCATTAAAATTTAAAAAGTTTCAAGCCATCCAAGCTTTGACGTCATCCAGGCAATTTAGAAGTGGCTTAAGTGCAGAAGAGTCAGCCTTTTTAAGGGGGACATAAATCTGACTGTCATCCGCATAACAATGAAATAAAATGCCGTGCTTCCTGACAATGGACCCAAGTGGAAGAAGGTATAAAGAAAATAAAAGTGGGCCCAACACTGAGCCTTGTGGAACCCCGCAAGAGAGAGGAGCAGTGGAGGACACAGAGTCACCAAGGAAAGAGCCTCTGTGTCAAGGTGTGCAGGATCAGTAGTGGCGCAGATCTGACTGAAAGCAGACGAGAAGTGAGCGGCAGTGGAAGGGTTAATAACCCAGCAGCTGCGAACAGCAGCGGGAAGTTTAACAGAGTTAAAACACACTGCGGCTTCAAAAAGTACAGGCATATGATCAGAGAAATACGCTTCACAGACTTCCAGATTATAGACAGGCAAACCAAATGACAAAACAAGATCAAGTGTGTGTCCCTGTACATGTGTAGGGCCCAATACAGATTGTACGAGATTAAAAGAGTCAATGAGATTTAAGAAATCCCTCGCCAGGGGGTTTTCCGGGCAGCGCACATGAATATTGCAGTCACCAGCGATCAAAACTCTGTCATATTTTGGCATGATATCAGCCAGGAACGCAGAAAAGTCAGTTATAAAATCCCTGTTGTATTTTGGAGTTCGATAGACGACAGCACACAGCACCGTGTGAGGACATCCCAGCTCAAACAGGCTTAATTCAAAGCTGGTGGGAGCCGATGACAGCGATATTTGTTTACATTTGAAGTGGCTTTTAAAGACACTTGCAATTCCTCCTCCTCGACCAGATGTCCGTGGAGAATTAAAATAGCAACAGTCGGCAGGTAAAAGTTCTGTGAAAGCACTGGACTCATCAAGGCTCAGCCACGTCTCTGTGACAAAAAGGAAGTCCAGATCACGCGATGTGAAGAAATCCTTCAGGATGAATGTTTTATTAGCAAGCGATCTTGCATTAACCAGGCCAAACCTGGCTAGAGCCGGTGGGTCAGAACGAGCCGCTGACAGATGCTCCCCGCAGAGAAGCTGCAGGTTCCCTGGGTCGGCTCCACACCAGCGTGGATGAGGAGGGCAGGGGCCGCGGGGGAGGAACAGGTCATCCAGGCCGGCCATCAGTACCAAACAGGCCGCGACAGGATCCAGCCAACGTCAGGAGATACAGAGGCGAGGCACGGCTCCAAATCCGACACGATCGGGACGCATCAGCGCGACCCTCAGCCTTACCAAACGGCCACCACGCTTACTGCGCCTGCGGTGGCGTTTTCGCCGAGGGAGTGGCGCTGACGTGCGGCAAGGGTGTGCCGGTATATCCGAGAGGAACGGAGGTAGAGTTCGGTGTCCATTATGATCTAAGTTGACCAGACCTGTAGTGAAGGTTCTCAGATCTAGCAACGTTTGGCGATCATACACCAGCAGAGAGTTGACTTTAAGTCAAAATTTGACCTTACAAATCAATTGTACAAAACAAATAAAACCAAGGTAACCGTATCAGTGTTGTATTCCCAAATAATGCAAAGCTTTTATAAACCAATGACAATTCAAACCACTTGGCAAAATCATTTTAGCTCTATTTCTTCTGAAATATCTTGGGAAACTGTATGGAATAATGTTAAATTAGCTTCAAAAAATCCTAATCACCAAACTATTCACCTAAGATTTGTACATAGAACTTATTTAACACCAATAATTAGATACCAGATCAAGTTAGCACCATCTCCCCTATGCCAGTTTTGTTCACAAGGTTACATTGGCACCTTTATACATATGTTTTGGGAATGCTCCAAGGTACAGTCTTTTTGGTCCCAGGTCACTGAATCTCTATCAGAAATTCTTAACAAAGATATTCCATGTTGCCCTCTACTATGTTTGTTAAATGATAATGCTCGGGTCCCTATGTCTGTTCATGAAAAAAGAATTTGGCTTTCTGGCCTAACTACAGCGAAGAAAATCCTGGTAGTACGGTGGAAGCCACCACACACACAAACCATTGGTGGTACCTGTTGTTAGATATTTTGACTTTAGAGCTTTCTGTTGCACGGTCTCATGGTGCTAAGGGGAAGACCATAAGGTCCTGGTCAGAAGCTCTTCTAACTGTGAAAGCACTTGCTGGAAGAAGGGAGGGGTAAACTGGGGGGCGAGGGGGATCACTCACTAGGGAGGGAAATGAAGGGAGATTATATAAAGGATTATAAAATCACAATTTGTCATTATTTGGATGTGCATGTGCCCATGCATGCGTGTATGTGCACATACGCACATGTGACATATGATCATGTAATGTATATAAGCATGTGGATTAATTGTTTATGTTGTTTATGTACTCAGGTACAGGTGCAGCTATGTGCATATGAATTTAAGTTGGGGTATACATGGATAGACATGTTTGCATACAGTTTGTATGCTAGGTACCTCTGTGCACATTATACAATATGAATTAATTTAAGTTTAATTACTATATTGAACAAAATCAGTGTTATTGTTACTGATACATGTATCCATATGTGTACACCTATTTTTTTTTGTCTGTCAACATGAACTAATAAAAAAAAGTTGTTCACAAAAAAAAAAAAGATTTTCAACCGCAGCAAGTCGTCCAGGCCCTGAAGCAGCAAAGCAGCCCCAGACCATCACACTACTACCACCATGTTTGACCGTTGGTATGATGTTCTTTTTATCGAATGCTTTGTTAGTTTTGCGCCACATGTAACGAGACACACACCTTCCAAAAAGTTCCACTTTTGTCTCATCAGTCCACAGAATATTTTCCCAGAAGTCTTGGGGATCATCCAGGTGTCTTTTGGAAAATGTGAGACGAGCCTTTATGTTCTTTTTGGTCAGCAGTGGTTTTCGCCTGGGAACTCTACCGTGGATGCCATTTTTGCCCAGTGTCTTTCTTATGGTTGAGTCATGAACACTGACGTTAACTGAGGCAAGTGAGGCCTGCAGTTCTTTTGATGTTCTTCTGGGTTCTTTTGTGACTTCCTGGATGAGATGTCGACGTGCTCTTGGAGTAATTTTGGGTGGTCGTCCACTCCTGGGAAGGTTCGTCACTGTTCCATGTTTTCCCCACTTGTGTATAATGGCTCTCACAGTGGTTCGCTGGAGTCCCAAAGCCTTAGAAATGGCTTTGTAACCCTTTCCAGACTGAGGGATGTCCATTACTTTCTTTCTCAGCTGTTCTTGGATTTCTTTAGATCATGGCATGATATTTGGCCTTTTGAGATCTTTCAGTGTACTCCATATTGTCAGACAGGTTCTATTTAAGTGGTTTCTTCATTGTACAAGTCTGGAAGTAATCAGGCCTGGGTGTGGCCAGTGAAATTGAACTCAGCTTTCCAAAAGATGTTGCTAATCACAGTTAATTCATGATTTGACAAGGGGGGCAATTACTTTTTCACATAGGGCCAGGCTAATTTGGATAACCTTTTTCCTTTAATAATTGAAACCATCATATAAAAACTGCATTTTGTGTTTACTAAGGTTATCTTTGATTTACATTAGAATTTGTTTGATGATCTGGAACATTTTAGAGTGTCAAATGTGCAAAAAACAAGAAATCTGGAAGGGGGCAAACACTTTTTCACAGCACTGTAAATGTTGAAGTGTCTTTGGGGAAGATACTGAACTCCAAATTGCTCCCAATGCTGTGCCATCTGTGTGTGAATGGTTAATGCTCGTAATGAGAAAATGGCCTAGGTGCCATCGTGTGAATGGGTGAATGTGGTCTTGTGGAGTGGTCATCAGACCAGAAAAGCACTATATAAAATACAGTCCATTCACTATTCACCAGTCCATAAAAAGCTGAAGTCTGAATTTTGGTTGCTACGTTGTTTTTAGCAGAAAAAAAATTTGACAATTCAGTGCAGAAAAGCATTGAGCATTCATCATATGGGCTTATTACTGATGTTAAGTAAAGCGATAATTTAAATGTTTCAGAAAGTGTCCACTTAAGAAACATTTAAGTCACTTTGAGGTGCTGATATTGATTCTATGCTCTGAATATTTGCCTGATACCATGCCATGAAAATAATGTCCTAGCTATAGAAGCTTCTGATAGCTACTTGACATCAATTGAGACAACTGGAGGTGTATCCTTGAATGTATTTTAAGGCCGACCTTCAAACTCCGTGCCTCTTTTTTTTGACATTTTTGGGAAAATCAAAAGAAATCAACCATGGCCTTAGAAATAATAAAAAAAAGACTGGACCTCCACAAGTTTGTTTCATCTTTGGGAGCAATTTCCAAACTCCTAAAGGAACCTTGTTCATCTGAGCAAAAAATAGTATGCAAGTATAAACACCTTGGGACTACACATAGTAGGGATGACGAGATTCACCGATTCATATCAGTGATCCGATACAAACGTTTGCGATGCGACTGCACCAGTAGATTCAAGGTACATCGGATATAATTTATGGATGAATTTATGGTGCATCTCTTCTAGCCTGTCTGCATCGGTAAATTCCATGGTTAAATCGATTATTTTATGTTCTACTACTATTCCCTGCCCTGTTGTGTTTTCCGAGGCAACTTGAATGCACCATCGCTCCTCCTTCACTGATGCAAGCGTTGTTCACAACACGGAGGGAAACGAGAACGACGTTAGCAGACACACAAATCAAACATGTGGCAATAGTTCAGGTTTTTCAAGCAAGAAGGTAAACTGGACAAAACGCACGCAATCTGCAAACAATGCTGAGCAGCTATCAATTACGTCAGTAGCACAAAGACCCTGACTATGCACATTGTTAATACTGTGCTTTCTGAAACTGTTAAACTGTGAAGTTTTATACGTTTTGCAAAATTGTAGAGACAGTGAACATAATTCGGAGTAAGCATGGCTTATTATAAATAAAATTTAATGCTCTGTCTATACATTCTGCATTATGTCTTTTTTAAAAATAGGATTTATTGGTTTGCTCAGTAAAAACAAGCCAAATATTACATGCATCTCTCAAATTGATACAGAGAGTAAAGCAGAGTTGTGCTATAAGAAATCTGATATGGGCACACTCTCATACCACAACTAACTGTATCGAACCGGATCACATCATATCGAACCGAATCTCTTTGTAAGCAAGTCATATCGTTATCAAATCATTTTTGAATCGCATTGTATCGTGAACAGGAGCGAATCACATCGCATCGACAGAGGCGTCAGTGTATCCTTAATGTATCGGTGGCTGCGTATCGAGATGCGTATCGATCGTATTGGCCTCAGTGGTGGAGATATACATCCCTACTACACAGCTGTCACACCGCTCAGGAAGGAGATGCATTCTAGAGAATGGAATAAGAATTCTCCTAGAAATTAACCTACTTCAGTGTGAAAAGTGCAAATCAGTCCCAGAACAGCAAAGAACTCTTTGAAGATGCTGGAGGAAACAGGCACAAAAGTGTCTATATCCACAGTAAATCAAGTCACAGTATATCAACACAACCTGAGAGGCTGCTCAGCAAAGAAGAAGCCACTGCTCCAGAGCCGCCATTAAAAAAGGCAGCCTAGCATTTGCAACTTCACGTGGGGACAAAGGTCTTACTTTTTGCAGAAATGTCCTCTGGTCTGATGAAACAAGCCGAAGAACGCCATCACAACCCGTGAAGCATGAGGGTGGCAGCATCATGTTTTGGGGATGCTTTGCTGCAGGAGGGGCTGGTGCACTGCACAAAATAAATGGCATCGTGAGGAAGGAAAATGATCTGGATATATTGAAGCAACATCTGAAGATATCAGCGAGGAAGTTAAAGATTGGTTGCAAATGAGTCTTCCTAATGGACAGTGACCATAAGCATACTTTCAGTGTTGTGGCAAAATGACCTAAGGATAACAAAGTCAAGTATTGAAGTGGCCATCACAAAGCCTTGACCTCAATCCAACAGGGAATTTGCAGGCTTGCGCACAGAAAACTGATACTTGGCCTACAAAATCTTTGTAAGCTGCTATTGGGGCTTTTTAGGCCAGAGAATCAGAGTGGTACTGCCCACCAGCATTATGCTACACATACGAGCAGAGTTCCCTGTGCTTAAGGAAGGTACATGGATTTCAGACCTTTCCTTGATTGAACCTCAACATGCTTCCTGCTTCTTTGGTCTTTCACAGGAGGTAGAGAGGTCCTCAGGGATGGGGATCTTCAGCACCTCATCCACATATGGGGCAGGGTCCTGGAAAACCATCTCAAAGATGAGGTGAATCAATCAATCAAACTTTATTTGTATAGCACCGTTCATACATAAAAATGCAACACAAGGTGCTTGAGATAGAAACATAAAATAGCAATATGATAGCAACTCCGCCCCCCCCCACTCACCCACCCCTCCAAACACACCCGCAGACCTATATCATGCACACGCACACACACACACACACACACACACACACACACACACACACACACACACACACACACCAACGAAACTGTTGGTATAATAACATGGCAGGGCACTGAGGCATCATGAGAGGAAAAAGAAAAAGAAAACCACCTATGGGGAGCTCATCCACACTGTGAAGGACCACAGCCCATGGCCACAGGGAGCGCCGCCGCAACAGAGACCCCCGACCCAGATAAACCAGGGTGGACCCCATACATAGTGCAGAGCCCCCGGTCCCCCGACCTGGGCAGACCGGGGTGGACTCCACACATCGGGCAGAGCCCCCCAGTCCTCCGGACCCGAGGGGTCCCCCGGGCGACGCCCCGGTGGGCAGACCAAACATCCCTCCCAGCGTGGAGGCCCCCCGTGAGGAAGCACTGGAGCTAAAACCTAAAGGACAATAGAATAAAAAAAACCTAAAACCTAAAAGACAATAGAATAAAAGACCTAAAACCTAAAATTTAATGAAATAAAAGAACCTAATGGCTAAAAGACAATGTGCTAAGGTAAAACATGTCTGAATTAAAAGAGCATAAGAAATCAATTGAAAGCCTAACTAAAAATGTGAGTCTTGAGCCTCCTTTTAAAAACACCAATGGTCCCTGCGGCCCAAGACCGTTAAGACACTTAAAAACTAATAAAAGCACCTTAAAGTCGATCCTGAAAAACAATTAAATGATTTCATTGTCATAAAAATAACCCATCACTATTCTGAATTTTCAGGCATATAATTTAATTACATTTACCTCCCCTTTCTTTGTCTAGTGTATGACAAACAAGGATTCCTTTTGAAGCTGAACGGTAGTTTGTGAGTATACATTTTACTACTTTTGTAAATTTCACCTCTCACTCAAAGTCTGGGAACATATTCTCTGGGGGCTTGTTTTCAGTATTTATGTAAGGTGTACTGTATATAACAATTGTGTGTGAATATTTAATCATTGCTTAACTTCATTCCTCCATGTCCACAGGCCGCTGGAGCTGATGTACAAGTACGGCAATCTTAGTGAGGGTGCCTGTAAGCCTGGTTTTGCAGCTGCCAAGATGACTACCATTTATCCAAAGTAAGAATACTGTACTATATGTTTGTAAAGATTTGAACTGAGTTTGTAGCAGTGTCACTTCTGTAAAATCATGCAATCTCCGGTTCACTTCGTACCTGTGGTGTTGTTGGTGCTTGTGTTGTTCCAGAGAATTAATACATTTCAGTTAAGCAAATGATTTAGTCTTTATAAACACCCCTGCAGTGCATTATAGCAGCAGTGTAAGACGAGACTGTGGGTTTGTGTTATTACTAGGGTTGAGCTGAATATTCGTTTCAGACGAGTATCTGGTACCGATAAAGCATTTTTTACGAGTGCGATCATGATACGAGTAAAACTCGTCAATATCCGTGCTCGTGCTAAAGGAAAATCCTCATTGGGTAACTGACTGTCTTTACGCTCTGTGATTGGCCAGTCACACACAGCGCCCGCCCCTCCCTACACAAACACGTCTCTGGCTGCAGAGACGTGCCCCACTGTCGCGCACATGGACAGTGACTGATCTCCCAGTGCGTGGCTAGACTCTAGCTCATGTTGCCCTTTTTAGTACTCCTTAGGTTTTCTCCAGCTCGCCTCTGTTTCAGTTTGTATGATATTTAAAGTTACTTGGTGAACTTGTTTCGTAACGTACGCGGTGCATCTGACAAGACAGAGCTGAAAACGGATCGTGTCGCGTCGGTCACTGCCTCCACTCCGGTCGTTTTTTTTATTATTATTACCGTCTGCTTGCTCTTAGTTTGGCTGGTGATATAAAGTCAGTTGAAAAACTTTGCTCGTACTGAACGCGGTACTTTTGAGAAGAACACAGTGAACAAGGCTTACTTATTATTTCCCTGTTTGCCATCACTGAATGTTTGCACGAATCACCAAGTTCACACAGATCATTAAAAAATAAGCAGTCTTACAGACCACTTAAACACGTACACACATATAGCGGAACACACAAAGTAGCCTATATTAATATTGTTATTGTATATGGCTGCATGCAGTGACACTTTCTCACTGCAGTTCATAAAAATATAATATTATAAATATTACAAATTCAGCTTTATATACCGTTGTATATAGGCCTTTTATAGGCTTTGAATACAGTAGATATTTTAACTGTTACATAGCACGCATACACACTCACACATACATGCGCACACACACACACACACACACACACACACACACACACACACACATACACACACACCTTAATCAACACTGTTTAACTTTGTGTGAGAAAAAAAATGCCAAGAACGTTAGGTAGTAAAAATAAATAATCGGAAAAAAAATCACACTTTGATCATAAAAATTAAAAACAAAAACAAAAAATTATAAAAGAAAGTTGTGTTGAGTATGACAACTCTTGTTAATGCATACCTAGTAGTTCATAGTTTCCTACTGCATGTGTTGTATTCATTCATGCACTTAGAAATATTCATGTTCTGAGTTTATAAAAAACTTGTTCTGTAAATAGTTCTCTTACTGTTGTGATCAAAAACATTGATTGGAATCTCAATTTTGAGGCTGTTCTGTAAATAGTTTTCAAATAAACAATATATATAGCAACTTCTGATCAATCCATATCAATTTCAGACTTAAAATAATGTACCGATTTAATCCCCACCCATTTCCGGTTAAACCACACCCACTCCAATTACAGATACAGATACAGATAATTTAGATGGCTGAACAGATACAGATGCAGATACAGATACAGATACAGATAGTGATGTACTCGCTCATCTCTAGTTAACACACTAATAGAAAAAGTAAAATGTAAAGACTGTTTACACTGCATTAGGTTTCGCAGGGTGTACCTAATAAACTGGCAACTGTTTGTATTTGCATTAAAGGAATATTTATATTTTTGTTAAAATCACAGTTGACTCTGATATTGCATTCATGAGAGGTTTCATTTTTTCAGCATTGGTCTTCCATCGCTGTTGGGGAAGTGATGCCACAAAAACTGGCTTCATAGTAGACTTGCTTCATAGTAGACTCTCTTCATAGTACCAGTTACTGTAGTTCAGTCATTCGGTGTGACCAACACACAAAGGGGAGGAATACAGGTACAGCACGAACTGCAATTAGACTGGACACAAAGCAAATTTTAGAGACAGCTTGATCACATACAAAGTCAGTAAATGATCTAAGTGGATGCAGCTTTTGCTCCAGGAAAAACTGAAGAAAAAATGCATACAGAAAATGAAATGAGGGAATGAAGAAATGTTGGAAATGTTGAGCATAGTGATAGAAAGAACTGGAGTTTATGATAACTTTTTAAAATAGACTCTGACTTTTTTCCCCAACAAGCCGTGTCAAGCTAGAAGGGGCTCATTGCGCTCTAGTGCCCAAGCTTGGCCTGACCACCAACAGTGCCCAATGATTATGTAGTTCCAAGCACCTCTCTAAAGGTAGAAGATGCTTCAGAGGTGGAAAGAGTTTAATGAAGCTAAGCAACGACTCATAGAAATCGGGGCGCAATACTCCATGCTTTTCCCTGCAAAGATACAGGTATTGTTTAACGGTTCAGTCTTTTGTGACAAGCATACCAAGCCAGGGTTAATAAATATGTGTGCAAGAGAGCTGTCTCGACTGTGGGTCATTTACAATTACAATTTGTCATTCGGCAGACGCTTTTATCCAAAGCAACGTACATATGAGGTTTTCATACATCACAAGCAAGGTTATAGACAGGAGAGAACAACAAGAGTAAGAGTAAGTGCCCTAATGCAACTTTCTGGTCTAACTGGACATACAGTAGGTGCTACGAGACAGTGCTATGAAGTAATGCATAGAGTGCATAGAGTGAACAGAGAGTTTTTGTTTGTTTGTTTTTTTAAGAAAGAAGGTATTCAGTAAAGAGTGTGGTCTTTAGTCTTTTTCTAAAGATCAAGAGGGACTCTGCAGAACGAATGGAGTTTGGTAACTTGTTCCACCACCGGGGAATCACAGAAGAAAAAGAGTCGAGCTAGAGACATAAGGCCTTTTTGAGCTGGCGACACCAAGCACTGTAACGAGCATGAGGAAGCATAAACCTGTATGAGGGAGTTCAGGTAGGTCGGAGTGCTTTTGGTGGCAATTTTATAGGCAAGCATCAAGGACTTATACTTGATGTGGGCAGCAACTGGGAGCCAGTGGAGTGACACGTGCTCATTTGGGCCGGTTGAAGATCAGGTGAGCTGCCGCGTTCTAGATCATCTGCAAGGGTTTTAACGAGCATGCTGGGAGCCCTGTCAGTAAGGAATTACAATAGTTGAGGCGTGATAGTACTAGCGCTTGTACTTGGAGTTGTGTTGCATGCTTAGACAGGTAGGATCTGATCTTCCTGATGTTTTACAGGGTAAATTGGCATGACCGAGCAACAGAGGCCACATGCTCTTTAAAAGTTAGTTGGTCATCAATCATGACACCCAAGTTTCTGGCAGATTTTGTGGGAGTGAGCAGAGCTGAGCAAAGCTGTTGTTGTATAGAGGGACTGGCTGGGATGACAAGGAGCTCAGTCTTTGACAGGTTAAGCTGAAGGTGACATACCCCTGTGGACAAGCACTGGGATTTAGACCCTCCTCCTCTCCAAGATACTGCAAAGGATCTCCCTAAGAGGTAGGACTCAGTGGAGAGCGGACCCTGAGAAGCCGAGGTCAGGAAGTGTGGAGAGGAGGATTTGGTGGTATCCTCTTAAAAGAGGACACTGGAGATTTGATATTTTTCTTTTGACGGATGAGAAATTTACTTCTTACTTAAAAGCAATTTTAGATATTTCTCACCATTAATTCTCAGTCTACCAATAATTCCCCCCTAATGTGTGAAACATCCAAAGCCTATATCATGGCCTTAATTAAAGCCTATTCACCTTCATAAAGCAAAAGCAATTTAGACAACTAAAACTTGAAAAAGAATTAATGGACATTAAGAGAGCAATAGGACACACCTGTTATTTATAAGCAAGTATTCCATGCAAGGCTGCCTTGGATGCCTTAATAACACAAGTCGAAAGTGCAATTCTTTTTTTGATAGTGATAAGCCTAAGAGGTATTTCTCTCGCAAACTAAAATTGAGATGGATCCCCAAATGAAACCCATCACTCTTATAAAAATATAATAACACTTTCAGGTAGTACACGTTCAGTTATACAAAACAGACAAGAGAGAGAGAGAGAGATATGCAGCCACATATTCAGCCACTGTCCATGGGAACCTGCGAGACGACAAAGTAGAGAGACTCCGGGGAAGGAGCTAAGTTAGTAACACGCCGTGGTAGGATACGAAAGCGTGCAGATAGAGAGAAGAAGGACAGAGGAGCTTGGTGTATCTTTGGAGGTCCCCCGACAGTCTAATCCTATAGCAGCATATTTAGGGGCCGGTCCAGGACAAGCCTGAGCCAGCCCTAACTATAAGCTTTATCAAAGAGACAGTGTCGCCTCCCGGACAAAGACTGGAAGATGGTTCCACAGGAGAGGAGCTTGATAGCTAAATGCTCTGACTCCCGTTCTGCTTTTTGAGAGTTTAGGAACCATAAGTAGACCTGCATTCTGGGAACGCAGTGTTCGAGTGGGGTAATAAGGTACTATGAGCTCTTTAAGATAAGAAGGTGCCTGGTCATTTATGGCTTTGTAAGTAAGGAGCGAGGGTGCCTGCATTACAGTGCCTGTATGCACCAACAAGTTCATTGGACCTCATGTTAGCATTAGCCGCTGTTAGCATTGTGGCTAATGCTAACAGCCCAACATCACATTACATTACTAACATTTCAAACTCACCAGTAATAGTAAGATAAGAAAAGTGGCTCGTTATCAAGCCACGGCAGAGCTTGATGATGAGCTGATCATTTGAATCAGCTACATAGCTGCAGCTGAAGCTACGTGTGTGTGTGTGTGTGTGTGTGTGTGTGTGTGTGTGTGTGTGTGTGGCAGAGGAGTGCTCAGAGAAGTACTGAGGCTCAGAGGTTGCCATGGCAACTTGTGGTAAGGCCAGCGATCAGCGTGGTGATGGGCCTGAGAAAAGTCTGAATTTGGCCTTGGCGCACCCCTCGAACAAACGCTTCTCACGCAAACAACAAAACTCCTATTGCTGAAATTTCTTCACCATCAAAGCTACAAGGCTTTGCTGTACATGCTGATCACTTTATTTTTTTGCTGGGGTCAAAAATGTGGATTTTAGAGTGAGTTAAAAAATGGGTGGCTTCTGTCTCTCGTTTTTGATTTGTATTGGACCCTATGGGCCAGGTCAGAGTTACTCTCCTCGCTCAGAGGTACAGAAGTCAAACATCGTATGTCCTGTTGTTTAGTTAGGCACATTGTGAGAATCAGCACAAGCGGTACTATAACTTTGGAAAATTTCACACGTGTAGAGTAAAATTTGTGGTTTGGAGGAGCATGGAAAGAAAAAATTTCAGACACTTTTCAGAACATCTCTCCACTCTGGCAGTTGGTGTCCTCCACTCTAGTGCGAACATTTCGTGCAATACACACCCATTATAATCTCAAAATTTCTCCAAAATTGATCATGGTCATTGAACAGCGATTAATCAAAAACTATAAGACCTATCAAAACGTGGAATGATACACCAATACGCAAGACTTGTGTCTACATTTGAAAAAGGTGGACATTTTTTCACTTTTTTCGCCTCACCCGATTTACTTTGAATAGGAAATTTTCGTGTATTCTGTGGAGATAAATGATAGCACACCGAGTCTGATTGAGCCACAGGTTTTGGTGTATCATGTGCCTGGGTGCTCACTATCGTTTTTGATGAGTAGCGAACCGAAATTTGTATGGAAGATGAATAACAAGAAGTAGAAGAAGTTGAAGAAGAAGAAATGCACAGAATGACAAGAGTGTTCAGTGCTCAGCACTGTATCACTAATAAACATACTTGGTGGTGGGAGGAGGCAGGGTGTTAGTTATTGCTGTCAGTGAAAATAGCTACATTCATTTATATAATCAATTATGAATTATTACGGAACATCACTCATTTAGTCTGAACAAAAAAATTGAGTTGTCTGTCTTTATTCATTTGGTAATTCACACTATTCATATTAAGTTTTATTTAGCGTGGTTGAAATGTAACTGATGAATTTATCATCAGCAGCTAGCCATCAGGCCAGCCCAGGAGGACCCACCTGCAGGCTGCAGCTAGCTACCAGGCCAGGGCAGGTACTTTGTTTGACTGTTTGACTATTTTTTATTTTTACTCAGAGCTAAAAATGCCACCTAAATCAAGAGCAGAAGGAAAATCTGATGAAGACCATGTTTCATTCACACAAGTATCAGAACTACTACAGCAGCAGAAGGACATGTTCACAGCTTTACTCCAACAACAAGAAGAACATTTTAAAGACTTTGTTAAAATAATAATGACTTCCCAAAACCAGGATGGAAACATTAACACGAGAACTACAAGACATAAAAACAGGCCTTCAATTTACTCAAAAAGAGGTGGATGATATCAAAACAAACAATGCTAAGCAAGCTGATCGCTGCAATTCCATGCAAACAGATTTGTTTAAAGTGTGTGACAGTTTACTAGTTGTCACTGACAAGATGGAGTATTTAAAGGGACAGTCCAGACAAAACATTTTGGTCTTTGTTGGGATAATGGAGTCACCAGGGGAAACCTGGTTTGAGACAGAGGAAAAGGTGAAGAAGGTTCTTGCTGAAAATACAGATAAAGAAGGACATGGAGGTGGAGAGAGCCCATCGCACAGGGAAACCCGGAGGTGACAGACCCAGGCCCATAGTAGTGAAGTTTTTAAGGTATAAGGACAGATCAACCATTCTACAACACACCAAGAACCTGAAGGGAACTAAAATCTACACAGATGCTGTGAGGAGGAAGAGGAAAGAACTGATGCCAGATCTGAGAGCTGCAAGAGAGAGGGGGGACATTGCCTATCTACGGCACGACAAAATGATTGTTCGTCCTCGCAGCAGTACTCCTAAATAGCCAAGAGCTGCAAGCCTAGCAGGTATGGGTAATCTCACACACAACAAACACAACCCAAACCCATTCTGGAAATAATAATGTAACACAAAGGATTACTGAATATGAGGATCTAGAGCTAAACCTGTTTCAATATACTGAGCATCATCCACAGGACATAGAAAATGACATTGATCCAGAAAACAACTTTTTCCATAACATCAAGAACAACTGCTACTATTACACTGAAGAACAGTTCAACAACACTATAAAATCGGGAAACAAAATATCAATAATCCATTTTAACAGTAGGAGCCTGTATGCCAATTTTGAAAACATAAAATACATCTTAAGCCAGATCAAACAGCCTTTCAGCATTATTGCTGTATCAGAAACCTGGATGAACAGTGAACGGGTTATTGACTTTGAACTGGATGGATATGAATTGGTCTATGTAAACAGAAAAAACAAGAATGGTGGTGGTGTTGCTTTGTTTGTGGACAGGAAATTTAATTTCAAGGTCGATGAAAAGCTGTCAGTAGTAGTGGATAATCTTTTTGAATGGTTTACTATAGAAATTGTACTGGAAAGAAAGAAAAACATTATTGTGAGCTGTATATACAGAGCACCAGGTTCAAATATAGACTTGTTCAGGGACTGGATGGTCAGAAAGTCATGTTTATCTGTGGTGACTTTAACATCGACTTAATAAACCAAAATAAACACAAAATGAGAGAAGAATTTATCAATACTCTATACAGCTTAAGCCTATATCCTAAAATCACCAGACCCAGTCGCATTACCTCTCATAGTGCCTCACTCATTGATAATATCTTCACTAATCAAATAGACAATGACACAGTGAGTGGACTGTTAGTTTGTGATATCAGTGACCACTTGCCTGTTTTTACAACTTACAGCAATAGCCACATAAACAACCAACAGGATAACAAACAAGACAGAAGAGTCTATGGTTAAATTAAGTAATGATTTGCTAGCACAAGACTGGGAATGAATATATAAAGAAAAAGACAGCAACAAAGCATACGACGATTCTTGAAAATGTTTTGTGTACTTTATGAAAAATTGTCCAATTAAACAATACAGAAAAAAACAAAATCATAAAGATAATCAGTGGATCACAAAGGGAATTCAAAACGCTTGTAAAAAGAAAAACATATTATATCGAGAATTTTTAAAACATCGAACAACAAAAACTGAAAACAAATATAAAAAATATAAAAATAAGTTAACTAACATAATGAGAATACGTAAAAAGGAATATTAAAATGAAATATTGGAAAATATCAAAAACAATATTAAAGGTATTTGGAATATTTTGAACAGTATAATAAGAAATGGCTCTAGACAGACTAATTACCCTGAATATTTTATTGATAATGATTTAAATATTGATAATATGGAGGAGGTGGTTAATAAGTTCAATCACTTCTTTGTAAGTGTTGGACCAAAATTGGTGGAAAAAATCCCCGATCCACAAATGACTGGAAGCATCAATGAGGAGGTCATAGAAAGGAATTCTTCTTCTATGTTCCTCAGAGCAATAGAAGAAAAAGAAATTATAGAAATTGTTAATAAATGTAAAAACAAGTTGTCATCTGACTGTCATGATATAGATATGAATACAGTAAAAAGGGTTATTGCTGGGATTTCTAAACCACTCACTCATATCTTCAATTTATCATTCCAAACTGGGCAATTTCCTCATAAAATGAAACTAACAAAAGTAACACCGCTGTACAAACAGTCAGAGTGTCTGGATAGTGCATGTGGTGTCCCCCAGGGGTCAGTGTTGGGATCGAAACTCTTTGTCCTATATATTAATGACATCTGTAATGTGTCTAGTTTAGCTAAATGTATTTTATTTGCCTATGACACAAATATTTTTTGTTCTGGTGAGAGTTTGCAGCAACTTTTGGATGTCATCACTTCAGAGTTAAGGAAAATCAAAAAATGGGTTGACAAGAATAAACTTTCACTAAATCTGAACAAAACAAAAATCATGTTATTTGGAAAGTGTAAAATACATGATCAAATACAGGTACAAATAGATGGTGTAAACATTGAAAGAGTACATCAAAATAAATTCCTGGGAGTGATAATAGATGACAAAATTTGCTGGAAACCTCACATCAAACATATTAAATCTAAACTGTCTCGCAGCATTTCAGTTCTGGTTAAAGCAAAGCATGTCCTAGATCATAAATCACTCTATATGCTGTACAATTCACTGATTCTTCCTTATTTAGAGTACTGTATAGAGACATGGGGAAATACATACAAAACTGCACTTCAGCCGGGGTTGATTATGGGGCACACACCAATGACTTATTCTGGAAGTCTAAAACTCTAAAACTGTTTGATTTGGTGGAGCTACCAAGAAATATTCAGAGAATGTTTCATGAAAGAGAGCAAGATTTAAGAGAGAAATCAAATCTAAAGGTTGGCAGAGCTCGCACAACAAAGAAAAGTTTCTGTATCACCATTTGTGAAGTAAAACTGTGGAATAATTTGAGCACTGAAATCAAAAACATTTCGAGTATAATTCTGTTTAAAAAGAGACTTAAAGAAATGATTCTCCAGAGGTACATTGAATAATTTACACAAGGTGTTTGCTTGCTATTTGAATTAAAATGTGTGAGGAAATGGTACATAGTGTAATGAAGGAATGAAATAAATATTCCTTTTGTTTTTATGCTATGAAATTAATTAGAACATATTAATAGTTCAGATTATAGGGGTAGGATTAGATAAATTTATACTTCTTCCTACTCCCTTTCGCTCATGTAAACTATGTTGCTTACGAGATGTTACTGTTTTGTGTACACATTTTTTACTGTGCACTTATTTCCTTATGATTATTATTATTTATATAGGTACTGTGTATGTATGTATGTATGTATGTATGTATGTATGTATGTATGTATGTATGTATACATGTGTGCTTTATTTATTATGTTATTTTTATTTTTTGTACATTGTTGTTGTTTACGTGATCAAAATAAATAAATAAATAAATCAAAAGGGACTAATCACACACAATACACTGCATTTTTCAATTTCAAATCCCTGTATGTTTTAAAATGGCAACATTTGGTACTTGACATAAAGCTGAATAGAATGTACTAAATGCTTCTATCTTAGCATATATATGTGTGTGTGTGTGTGTGTGTGTGTGTGTGTGTGTGTGTGTGTGTGTGTGTGTGTGTGTGTGTGTATAATATTATATTTGAATATTGACATATTGCTGTTAGGAACTCTTGTAGTTAGCACTAGCATACCTACCTTAATGTTAAAGTCCTCCCCTGCACTTGTCGTGCTCTGAAGAACCATCTATTTCACCCACTGTATGCCTAAAAACTGGCCTAAATTAAGTATTCTCAGTCAAACAGTCCTATTTTATAGAAAGCTCTCTGAGTTCAGAGTGGTATGATAGAGGAACGATCCCATTTCTACCTCTGCATTATTAAAGACTGAAGAATTCCCCACACCGTGAAAGCCCTTCACCTGCTTATTTTTTTTAGCACCATGTATAAAATGAGTCAGAAGATGCAGTGGTCTGAACAGGCCCATTTGTTGTGTAGATCTATTTTTGTCCTCTTCTGCTCTGCTGTTGTCCCAGTGCGTGAGAAAATTCAGGCCGGTTCACTTACCCACTTACTCTCTGAGCATCAGAGACACGCAACCCTCAAACCCACAACGGCCTTCAGACAGCGGCGCTAATGAAAAGTGCTCACAGAGTCCAGATTGTAACCTGGTAAAATAACAGAAGAGGATTTTTCCCGGGATAATAGAATGCCAAGAATGCCAAGGGCATCCTTGACCCATTTATTCTTCTGTCTTTGTTCAGCTGGTCCCTCTACTGCAGTTGTGCAGGTGGAAGAAATGGCCAGAAGCTCAAACAGACATGGAATTGTTCATAAACTCCCGCTACTTCATAAGGACGTATCCTCATCTCGTATCCCCCATGGCTTTATGGATGGCAATGTCTGCTTTATGGTCAGTCCATTTATCAGTCAGTTGCTCTATTACTTTGGTCAAGACTGAAATGCCACAACAAATTTGTGATGGATTGCCATGAAATATTGCTCATTCTTGGTGGTTAGAGGATGAATCCTGATGATTGTATTGATCCCCTCAATGTGTTGATTTATTTGTCTTTGAAAACATCAACTTGGAATGGAGCACTAAAACTGTTCCTTAATTGTGAACATATCTGTAATTTTGCAGACTTAAGATGTATTTTCCTTCAGGGCCTTTCTGGTTTTAATGCACTTCCTCTGAGCTTCACCTTTCCTCTTTCTCCTGCACTGTCCATTTTTTTTCTCCACAGTGCTTGGCCACATGTATTCCACACACTGACTAACAATATATGTTGATACCTTCAGATTAAAAGCAGGTGGGGTACTGATGGTCTACAGCAAGGCATTTTAAAGTCTGGACATGAATGGCAAGTCAAAAGGGAACACGCCCATATTGTTAACTGGTGGCCTGCAGGTCACATCCAGCCCACCACGTTCCCATCCGGCCCGTAGTATATTATGATTTCAGAAAATGTTTGTATCTAATGTTACTCACTAGTGGAAGAGGTCCAGTACATCCTGAGAGTGATCATCAAATGGCTTGCCCACCACTGACAACAATCAAAAATGTCTGCAATTCATATTTCACGCACTCCACAGATAATCATGGAGAATCACAATGCTAGATGCAAGAAATGCAACTTACTTGGGTTGATTTTCATTGACCAACTGTTGTATTGAGTCTCAATCTATGTAGTTTTGTTTGCTTGCTGGGATCCTGAAGAGGAGTGTTTTGTTGAGATTAGGATTCATTCATTGGTACTGAGTACTGAGTGCTGACTGCACCAGACACTACACCAGAACAGAGAGAATTTGCTATCAGCAGTAAAACACAGATACAGAATGTGTCTCCTTTCTACAAGGAGGATGCAGTTTTGACAACTTATGTAAATACAGTTGTGAGAATGTCTGAGTCAGAAAAAAATATGAAGTAACTGCGCCTTGTCTGCCTCAGTTGGGTGCTGGCCCAATCACAAGAGATGTTATGTTAAGTAACTGATCAAATATTATTTTATTGTTCCATACCTCTGATCTTGAATAACAATCAGATGCGGAATGTCTGGTCTCCAGTTTTGAGTGACTGTAGCTGCCTCTTGTTGTTTTCATTTTGATTTATCCATTTCATATTTGCAGTTTTAACACTAGACTGACATGGGACAATCAGCTAGCCAGACCACTGCAATTTCTCCTGGTGTTCCCAATAGCCAGGTCAATTAATTATTGGTATGTGGTGCAACTTTTTGGTAATACTGACATGTATTGGTTAGTGCCACAAGTACCAAGTTTTAATACCCAGCACAACATTGAAATAGAGTGATAGCGTAAGTAGAGCACAGCCAATGGTAACCAACATTAGCATGCAACTTGAATTTTCAAAATATTTTCCCTCAACAGATTATGCAATTATATATTTTGCTGATTTATTGATAAGTTTCCATTCTTTTGTCACTTACACCTTTCATCTAAAGCAATTTCAAATCACAGGGCCATAATGTGTGTAGGCGTACCTCTGTCATTTCATTTATATGCAAGCTGGATAAATACATAAAAACACACCATCAGACACTACCACGATATGGAAACAGAAAAGCAAGATGCATCATTAGTAGCTTATTTCTGAACTGTTTTAA
This sequence comes from Chaetodon trifascialis, assembly GCF_039877785.1. Taxonomy (NCBI): domain Eukaryota; kingdom Metazoa; phylum Chordata; class Actinopteri; order Chaetodontiformes; family Chaetodontidae; genus Chaetodon; species Chaetodon trifascialis. The sequence goes on from NC_092059.1 coordinate 29,569,778, forward strand.
GTGTTTTCAAGAAAATTTTCCTTCCAATTATTTTGTAGACCTTCCAGCATTCACTGATTAGCAGTTGTTTTGTTTTGCCAAATCAGAGCTCATTAATGGTTCATTAAGTGATATTATACATGAAAAGAAATAAGCTGCCAAAGCTGCAGGGGCTGACTCAGTTAAAGAAACACTTTTCCCTAGACGGTTTTAGTACTCCCAAAGCAAATTCCTGTCAGGGTTTATGTACATGTTACCTTTCATACAACCCCGATTCCAAAAAAGTTGGGATGCTGTGTAAACCATAAAAACAGAATGCAACAAACTGTGTTTACCGACAGCGGGCTTCCAGAGCCCATGTGATCATCTCCTTTATGCAGTCATGTGTTCACAAAGTGGTAAACCTCACTCCATCCTTGCTTGTGAACGACTGAGCCTTTAAAGGATGCCCCTTTCATACCCAATCGTGATACTGAACCTGTTTACCTGTGGAATATTTCAAACAGGTGTTTTTGAACATTTCACAATTTTCCCAGTCTTCAACTTTTTTTGTTGTTGCATCAAATTCACAACAAGCATATATTTACAAAAATCAATCAAGTTGTCTAGGCTGTACTGTCTCCAATTGAGTATATGAAAAAAAAGAAAAAAAAGATTAGTGAATCAGCTCATTCTGCTGTATTTATGTGTTACACATCACCATCATGGAAGTTGTAGGTTGCATTTTTCAAAACTGTCAAAAACTCTTTACAGTTTAATTTTCCAATCAGTATCCTGACAAAGCCTGTCCTTAGTTGCCCTCCAGTATTCCAGGAAATTCAGTTTAGCTTTAGCTGGAGCTGTCTAAGTACCTAGTTTATATTTTCTCTTTTTGTTACTGACCATTTTGAGATTTTTGCCCAAATGTTTTACATCAGTTAGGGTGTAAATTAAACTTTATGTCACATGGGATATGGGTTGTTCAGTGGAAGTCTGGGGGCACTCAAAAGTATCATGTTAAACATTTATTTGGTTATGAATTCATGTGTGTTTTGTCAGCTCTCACCCAGGGATCTTTATGTATACACACATAAACATACTGAACATAGAGTGCATGTCCAGTTATGCTTAAACAAGAAGCTCAACTGTGTCTCCATTCATTAAAGACTAATCCCCAAAAGTGGAGACAGATGTGAGGATTAAATAGAGCGTAAGATGTTTAATGCTCTGAAGCAACAAACTAACAGAATACACTTAACTGTGTTATTTTTGTTTTAGATACAGTGTTGACCATACCTTCAAAATGAAAGGTCAAAGATCAGTGCTCAACTTAACTCCATGTCACTGACAACAACAGATAAAGCCAGAAATCTTGGTGTAATTATTGATTCGGACCTGAATTTAACAACTATTTAAAGCTGATTACCAAATCAGCCTACTACTACCTGAAAAATATAACCAGAATCAAGGGATGTCTGTCCAAAGAAGACATGGAAAAACTGGTTCATGCATTAATTTTCAGTAGGTTTGACTATTGCAATGGAGTCTTTGCTGGCCTAAACAAAAAATCTATTAGGCAACTACAGCTGATTCAAAATGCTGCTGCATAAGTCCTTATAAATACCAGAAAAATGGACCATATCACACCAGTCCTCAGATCACTACACTGGTTTCCTGTGAGTCAAAGAATAGACTTTAAAATCTTACTGTTGGTCTACAAAGCATTAAATGGTCTAGGACGAAAATATATTCTAGATTTATTGACTCCATATGAAGTATCCAGACCTCTCAGGTCATCAGGGTCGATCGTGTGTTCCCAGAATCAGAACCAAACAAAGTGAAGCAGCTTTCAGTTATTATGCTCCTCACCTGTGGAACATTCTCCCTGCACACCTGAGGTCTGCACCAAGTGTCAGCTCATTTAAATCAGGGTTGAAAACATTATTATTTGCTACAGATTTTACTTAAAGTAAATATATCTGCTTAATGTTTTTAATCATTCTAAATGCTAAATTATTGTCTTTTACTGGCTTCTGTTTTTAATTTTCCTTTAATTGTATTTTATTTTTATTTTTCTATTCTCTTCTACTCTCTTTCTTTCTTTCTTTGAAATGTATGATTTTAATGTATTTTTATGCTTCTGTAAAGCACTTTGAATTGCCTAGTGTATGAATTGTGCTATACAAATAAATTTGCCTTGCCTTCATTATGAAGGCAGTGTCGATGGTAACCAGTCACACTGTGTTCACATAGAGTAAATCATCATCTTATTATATCATATTTTGTTTACATACCTCTTCATATCATTATTATTACTGCCACTGTAGCCGTGTGTATAAAAGACAATGGTTTAAAGCTTATCCATGCTCATATATATTGGACATAAATGTTGAACACTTAAGAAGGGTATGCAGCACAGGCAAAAATGCTTACTTTTGCCACTAGTGTTGGCCTACAAACGGGGTCAACTCTTTGGTGGTATTTTTGAATATTTTTAATGTAACATGTTGACAAAGCCCAACAGAACCCACCATTTGTTTTGGCTGATGTGACCTAATTTACACTTGCCATGTTGTGTCTAAAAGATTAAACCCATATGCAATATCATGCACTTTTGGTTTCAGTTAGCCACAGTTGCAGTTAGTTGATGAGAAAGTGAATGTACCATGCTTGTCTGCCATCCAATTGCCACTTTATAGGTGCCCTTCAGCAAGGCACAAACTAATCCCTTGTGGCTGCTTATGGTCTATAGGTCAGATTGGACATCTGGCCTCATCCTCATCGTGTGAAATGTACTAACTCTGTCCTCTCCGTCACACTTGTCTCTGAGTTTGTTTTGGTGAAGGTAAATTCATACAGACTGGATTAGCTGGAAACACGATGCTCTAAATCCTCTTAAGTGCTCTGCCGTTAATCAGTTCATCTAAATGCATGTGGGCTGCACGGGCATGTACAGATATTGCATTTCTTCTTTGTTCTTATTTGTTGTAACATGTCTTTCATATCAACAGGTTCACCAAACTGGCGCCCATGTTCCTTGATCCAAATTACAAACGATTCTCCAAGATTGGTGATTATTCGCCTCCGTTTGGTGTAAAATCACAAGGTGATTACGCATTTCTGTCTTTGTAATTGAAGTAATACAGATCAACTCAATGAAAGGGGCACTGTATTTCTCACCAGTTCAGACACAATTTTCCTAACCATTAGCTGCAAAAAGTTCTTAGCAAAGTCAATTCAGTATGTTTCAGATAAACTAGTTTGTTCAGCATGACAAAAATGTTTTAGCACTTCTGAATTGCCACATTTGAAAGCGGGTGTAAAGACTTCTGTCATACTATCCTCCTGACTGCACCTCAGTCCTCTGACATACAAACGAGGATTACAGGGTACCCTTTCAAGCTCTTCGATGTTGCTCGCTGATGGACAAGATGGTTGAATGGATTCACAGAGTGATGCAGGTATTTCATAAGCCTAGTGTGGACTTTTCACAGATCAGAGCTTAATGAATCAAACTTGACAACGACAAGGTTTTTATTCCAAAACTGGGACGTGACTGTGACATAACCTCTCTCTCATTTGGCTTCCATCAGGCAGAGAGTATGTTGTTTAAAAAGGCTGTTCCCTCAGCTGGCTGTTTCTGTACAGTGTCTCACACACGTCACTCTCACTGAAAGAAGCAAGTGGAGTGCCTACGAGCCCCTGCCTTTCTAGGACACCCATCTTTAATAGTTGTTTAACATTGTAAGAGGAAGAATTGTCTACCCACCCAGCTGTGGGTCCTGGTCCTGGTTCTGCATTATCCCAGCTCGTCTCATTGTGCTGAAGATGAGGGCATCATAGCTGGTTGGAATGTGGAGTGAAGAATTATTTCACATTAATATTTATCACTCACTCACTTTGTTTTCTATTTCTGTCCATTTGTCTCTCTTGTATCTACAGAGAAGATAATCGATATTCTTCTGTCAGCCACTAAGAGCTATGGCCTTGGGGAAGAAGTCGCCAGGTAAGTTGGTACAAGTTGTCCTGTCATGCTCTGATCAACACAGTCCAGTCATTGCAATATGTCCACACAGTCCAGTCATCGCAGTATGTCCTTACTACAAAGTCTGTATTTAAAGCTATGATTTGAATTTGTGAACTGTCGATGGAGTCAGTTTTTATGCCAGTCCATTAAATGAAAGACACTTTAATCACCAAGGGTGTAGGGCCGTCTTGCTTTCATCATTCGTCATATCTGTGGGTATTTAAAGGTTATTTATATTGGGTCCAACAATTAGTCATCTGATGCTTGATTCGTCATAAATATTAGGGACAGAAAACTACACTACAATCATGTTTTAAGAAAAGAGTATATAAAGCGCAATAAATGCAAAACATATAGCAATAATTTTAAATAAAGCAAAATTTTTCATCTGAACTCATCAATGGATATAAAGGTTGAATCTCAATTTTTCTATGGAAAATAACAAAATCTATACTTTTTTCAAGTGGAATTTTCAAAATACAAACACATACTGTTGTCACACTTGAGAAGAATAGAAAACAAGGAGCACAGGGGATAGGACCCAAATGTCCAAAAACAAGCAAGGTCCAGGAAAAACAAAGCAATGGTCTGAAAATATTGGAAAGGGGCTGGAACACTTGGCACACCAGTTACAAAGAATTCTGAATCTGAATCTGAATCAAAGGATGAACTGGCACAGACTGAGAGAAAATACATTACAGTAGGAAGGGAAGGCTAATAAGGGACAGGTGAAAAAAGCAAAAAAAAGACATCAGGGCTGTCTTGAAAGTCAGCTGGGTCGGAGGTGGACTCCGGCAGGAAGCCACCCAATGCAGGATAGAACATGGCTGGAGGCTAGGAGGCTGGTTGGTAGCTTACTTAAGAACGGAAGCTGGAAGGCAGCTAGCCAACTCAGGAACTGGAGCTGCCAAGAGGCTGTCAGACCACTGGCTAGCCAACTCAGGAGCTGGGACTGGCAGGAGACTAGCAGGCAGGGTTTTAGCTGACTCAAGACCTGAACGTGGCCGGAGACTAGCAGGCTGCGTGTCCGTCTCAGGAGCTGGAGCCTATTTTTTCAATATCTTCTGCAATATCAGTAATCCACTCTGCAATGGTTTTTGGAAACAAACTGACATTTTGGAACTATTTTAATTTATCTGGTGCTTGTAACTCTGCAGTGGTAACAATGCACTCCACAAATTCTTCTTCTGAATGAGGTTTCAGCTTCAAAGCTATTAGCTTGCTCACCACAAAACTTGCCTGCATAACACTGTCTCTGTCAGAATGTGGTCTTGTCAAAGCTGCTTGTTGAGCATCCAAACTCTGCCAAAGAGCTTTAACTTCACTCAAGTGCATTTGCCCTTGCAGCTCATCCAGTTTAGCGTGTTTAGAGTTTTTATGATGCTCAAGGTTGTTTGTCATCATCATGACTGCATCCTCACAAATTAAACACACTGGCTTGCCTTTTACCTCAACAAAAAATAATAATTTGTCCATTGCTCTTATGGAATGGTATTCCGCCTCTACCATCTTTTTCTCAACATCACAGAAATGCTGCATGCATGTTCACTTCCTTCAAAATAACACCTCTTAGTAAAGAAGACTTTCAACAACCTACAAACATGAAAATAGCATTCTAAAATATAGACTAGTCCTCTCAGCTATGACTATACCTAATCAAGCTTTTGTGGGAGGCGATTCCAAACTTTTGAATGGTTGTTTCTTTGAATGGTTCTTGGCTTTTAAAAATATTGGACCTAATGGTTCAGGTTCCTCTATGTATTCTCTAAAAACGTCATGTGTTACGTATTAACAACATTTCTTTTTCCATCTAAGTCTGTCCATTTATCCTGAAACTGTTCCCAGATCAGTTATGGACGTAATTACTTTATTTGATTCCACTTTGGATTGAAGTTTTTCTCTTAATATGGGTCTCATCAGTTTCACAGACACCGTTTACTGATGCTGTTTCTTCAGCCAGCTAAGACAATTAGGAATGTGTTTATTTTTCACAGACTAAACACATGTTGCACAGAGTCTACAGTATACAGACTTTAGAATCATAATTTTAAATAAAGTGTGACATTGGCTTTTGTTAACTGTCCCACTTCTGCTCTTAATCCCATAGAGAGTACTTTACTTGAGAATAAATACTAGATAAATAATAGAGTGTAGAAGCGTCCTCAAAACTCATAGTTGCAACATAAGAAAGTCTAGACTCTTTGTTATCACTGACACTGATCAACAGAGAAACTACTTTATTGTGATACTCCAATATGATCAGTGAGGAGGGAATTATTTTCTCCACTTGTGAAGAGTTTTCCCCTGCTTATTTTTACTTATTTTACTTTTTATTCAAGTTCTTCAAATAACATATGGACTAAATATTGAAGTGCTGTTGTACCACACCATAATGGTGCTTTTTTGTGTGTGTGACAGTATGAACTGTAAGACGTGCATCATCATAGGGAATGGAGGAATCCTCACCAACAAGTCTCTGGGAGAGAAGATTGATGAGTTTGATGTGGTGGTCAGGTACGTTGTGACACAGAAGTATTCTACTGACAGCACATACTTTACTACCCCTTTTTCTGTTCCTTGAACTAATGGTCTAAGTATGAAAAACTACATGTGGCATAATGCTATTGATAAAAGAGACAATAAAATAAACAAATCAACGAGTAAATGACTACAATTAAATACATATTTGTGTTATTTGATAGCTCAGTCACCTCCCTCTCAGCTTGAATCAGTCTGGTCAGTCTCCTTTGGCCACTTTAATAAATACAGAATTTTTGCCCACAAAACTGCCCCTCATTTATGTTTTTTGTTTTTAGCAGCATTCTCTGTAAACACCAGAGTGTGTTTGACCTTGAAAATTACGTTTCTGAGATTCTGAAATCACCCTGTCTCGTCCCAACAATCATTCACAGAGTCACTTAGATCACATTTCTTCCTCATTCTGATGTTTGGTCTGAGCAACAGCTGAACCTCTTGACCATGTCTGCATGCATTTATGCTACAAGTTGCTGCTACATGATTGACCAATTATTTGCATCAACAAATGAGTGTACAGATTGATACAGAAGTATCACTGAAATACATAAATGTCCATTACAATAAAACTCCATTCCATCTCTATACTATGTCTTTTAATGTATTCATGTCTTTTAATGTAATCAGAGTATATTAATTTAATTTTTTTTTTTCAGGTTGACACTTGCTTGTCAGTCATCCTTTGAGGGCAGAATCAACAATGATGATTGGTTGCTCTGTGTCTTAGCAGAGATGCAGAGATACAGGGAAAAGCTGGTCTGGTCAGATGCAATATAGGTGGCACGGTGGGACGGTGGTAACGCTGTCGCCTCACAGCTAGAAGGTCCTGGGGTCGAATTTCGCCTTCGGTGCCTGCTGCTTGAAGAAAGTGGCCTGTCTGTGTGGAGTTTGCATGTTCTCCGCGTGTTCACCTGGGGTATCTTCCTTAAAATACCCCCACTAAAAACATGCGAGAAGATCACCACCTGACCAGTGGTGATGAAAGAGCTGTCAATTGTGTTTGTACTGTCTGCAGCTCTACTAAGCTATGAAATAAAAGAGGCCTTCACAGGAGAGGAAATAAAAATGTAGTGAAACAAGTGTAAAAACCAGCCATAGATACTGTGAATTCATAAAAACATATAGATTAGAGTTGGAATGGAGTTTTCTAATTCTGAACATATTTATCTCAGTGGATACTAATTTATGTTTGTATTATATGTTTATATTTCTATTTGTATTTATTTATTTTATTTCTCATTCACATATTTCATCATTTCATTGTCTATTTCTGTATTTATTTGGTTAATATAAGATAAGATAAGATAAGATAAGATAAGATAAGATAAGATAAGATAAGATTTTATTGGGAAATGTAGTCATTACAGCCGGCAAGTATTACAAAGAGCAACCACAGTGGCTTAAAGAGGTATAATACTATACAGGGATACAAAATAGTATACTGTAACAATGGTGTCTCTAGCATCTATCATAGTTTTTATCATCAAACTTCACAAATGCAGAATTCTAACAAAATCAAAAACATATCCACGATGCTACTTTGGGCATAATGACGTGTGCAGATGTCACTGGATTTACTCAGATGCATTAAATCAACAGCATTCAGAACTATGCTTGTTACTTCTTCATTTCTGGTCACATGACATGTTCTGTTCCTGACTTTCTGTGACTCTTAAAGTGACCTTAACAAACAGTGAAACACCTAAAATACTGCAGAACTTAAACACTGGTTTACATCAACATATCAGCTTAGTTGTAACAAAACAAATAGTGTTATTGCACAGTTGAGAAAAATATACAACTTAGAAATTGCACCAGATGATATGGATAAATGTGAGCAGATGGTAGCCTTGATAACAGTAGTGCAAAACAAAAGAGCGTTTAAAATGTAAGAAAGACAGCATCAACACAGTGCTAAATTACATGATGCTGAAGTTAAACAGTCTGACAGCTGTTTGGATGAAGGACCTGCGGTGGCGTTCTTTCTTACAGACTGGATACAGCAGTCTGTTACTGAAGGAGCTGCTTAAGCCCTCTACTGTCTCATGCAGGGGGTGGGATAGGTTGTCCATGATCGATGTCAGCTTGGCTAACATCCTGCTCTCACCCACTTCCGCAATGGGCAGTCCAGGACAGAGCCAGCTCTCCTGACCATTTTGTTAAGTCTTTTCCTGTCCCTCTCAGAGTTTCCACAGCCCCAACAGAAATAGAAAAATGCAGATGCCACCACAGTCATAAAATGTTTGTAACAGTGTTCTACATACTCCAGAGGACCCCAGTCTTCTGAGCAAGTGCAGAAGACTTTGGCCCCTCCTGTACAGTCTGTATAATCTCAGTGTCCAAGCCCTGGATGTTCACTGGCATGGCCTGTGGTACCTTCCTTCAGAAATTAATCACTATCTCCTTCATATTGCTGGCGTTTATGTGCAGGTAGTTCAGTCCCCACCAGTCAACGAAGTTGATTACAACCTCTCCATACTCCAGTTACACATCCAACAATGCCTGTATCATCTGAGAACTTCTGGATGTGGCAGCTGTCACTGTTGTGTCTGAAGTCTGATTTGTAGAGGGTGAAGAGGAAAGGGTAGAGCACTGTCCCCTGTGAGGCCCCCATGCTGCAAACGACCACATCGGACCTGCAGTCGTGAAGCACACTGTGGTCTGTTGGTTAGGTCGATGGCCCACGCAGCCAGGTGGCAGTCTATGCTGGCTCCTTCCAGCTTCACCCTGAGTAGTGAAGGTTGGATTGTGTATATAGCACTGGAGAAGTTGAACAACATGACCCTGTATAGTGACATAGGAAGGAGGAGCCTGGTTGTTTTTCTTTTTTGATGACAGTATAACCCATCCCATAACTACTGTCACCATATTGATTCCAAATTCATTCTGTTGTTGGTCTCAGACTCTTTGTATGAACTGGTCTCATATGTAATGGGGGTTAAAGGTTTGTAGTGTTTTTTTGTTTTTTTGGTAATCTCTGAGTATGAATATCAAAAACAAATTGAGATTTTTTTTTTTTTTTTTAAGAGAGACCTTGCAAGGAAGGCAGGCAATGTGAAGTCATTGTTACAACAATACATACAATACAATACAAAATTGTGTCATGTTCTTTGTGTGTTTTCTCTCCCTTGTGGTCATTTGGGAGCAACTCATTATTCTCCTCTTTAGCTTCTGCTAATGTTTCATTGGTTGTTTTAGTCATGTGACACAGCCAGGTCATAGTTCAGGGATTCTAATCAGTAAGTTGTTACATGTGGTCAGCTTGCAGCTGCAGCTTCTTTATCTTTTCCCTCCTCTGTTTGTGCCTTGGAAAGCATCGCTTGTAAGTTGTGTTTGCATTTATAGTTGATAATAGTATACAAGTGTCATGTTATTCATCCAGTTATATTACATTTAAATGTTTGATTTACTTGCATGTGAGCACAGTGTTGCAGTGTTGGGCTAGCTATGAGTGTTTCCTATTGTAATTGATGGCTTTCCTGCTGCAAGTATGCCAGTGCTGTTTCTAGTGATATTTTGAGCTGGTGAACTTTATGTACATCGTTTGCAAGATGTTTATAAGTTATGTACAACTATTTACAGGCCACTTGAATGTGGTGTTTGGTGCTGTAGCTTTGTAGCTGTTTAGATAACTTACATAGTTCTATGTCTGTGGACTTATAATTGTTTAATTAATTATAACTGTTTATATAGCATCCAGTAATTGGTGCTCCTTTTGTATCATTTCAGTTTTACAAAATCCTTTCATGAGAATGACGATAACAGTAAAGAGCATTCAGCTTTACTCCAGCCTCTGACTTTCTCTTGAAGCCTGTCAGCTATCTGTCAATTTGTGTACAGACAGACACACTGAGGACAGAATAAATTGCTTTAGCTAAGACAAGGCACGTCAGCACACTATGAAAGACCATTAGGACTCCTGGTAATGTGATCTGATTTATTTTGTAAGCTTTTGTATTTAGTAATTTGACAAATGTACAATTGCAGATTAAAATAAAAAAAAAAAAATACGTGTTTTGATTGTTTTGGACAGCACATTTTATGATTGATGGATTGATTGTGCAGCTGTGTCATACAGGTTAAATGAGGCCCCAGTGAAAGGCTTTGAGAAAGACGTCGGGTCCAAGACCACCATGAGGATTACCTATCCCGAGGGTGCCATCCAGAAGACGGAACGCTACGAGACTCAGTCCCTGTTTGTACTCTCTGCCTTTAAAGCTCTGGACTTTAAATGGCTTCGACACATGGTTTTCAACCAGAGGCTGGTAAGTCAGCTGAAAACTGCTTATTTTGCCACTGCACCAGCGAATACACCTGTTGCCAGACACTTGATGATAGGGGTGACTGGTGAATGTTTCTATCCAGTTGTTTTTATGCACAATTGTTTTTGATTTGCACATTAAAAATCCTTAGTGGAAACACCAGATAAACTACACAAATCTCAAAAAAGTCACAAACAGAAGATGTGATAAAAGCTGATGGAAACAGCCAGGCTAGCAGTGTGGTTCTATTGATGGCACTTGCATCTGAAGGATAGAGGAAATCCTCGCTCATTCCAGTGTTATTTTGAGGAGAGGGCAACTACTCATGATGCACAGCTACTCTGGGAGCCTCCTCTCTCCTCATCTCCAGTGACACACATTCAAGGGATTGGAACACCCTTGATGATGGCAGACCTCAATCAGTTTCCAGGTCAGGACAAAAAGATAGAGTAAAAAGGATGGGAGGAAGCATATTTAGCAGAATGTAATGCACCCATCGTGATCCCCTGACACCATTAGGGAGACATTTGTGTTTTTGGCTAAAGTACCTCATCAGTCCTCACCCGTGGCAACTTAATTAATATTGTGAACCGCTGTCTCGGAAAAAATCTTAATTATTTGTCAATTCTTGTAAACTTGACAAATGCATTATGTTATTCTTATGTTTGTATAAAAAATATTGTGTCAATTTGTCCTGGTGTGTAGGCTACTTTGTACAGTGATTAGAGAGTAGTGTAGAGTAGCAGTCAGAATAGAAACAAATCAATTTGGCCCAGTATACAGGACATCCCAGCTAATATGGGATAGTTGGTGACCCTAGACAAAATGCAGTCTTAGGTGAATAGTGCGTAGAGCTTACCTACAAATATGAAAAATATATTATTTACAGCCTCCACCCAGTTACACTAAACTGCTACGACAGTCTTAATGAGTCTGTCTAAATGTTTTACCTGTATGACTTGCTTTTTAAAATGCTCTTCCACATAGTTACGCACACGCAGCCTTACTGAGTGGTTGAGGAACACATGCACATTCCACAGAGGAGATGAGATTTTGTATGTAGAGGTGTCTGTCCTGATCACTGTACATACTCACTGTTAGATACCTGAAATTGTAGTGGAGAGGGACGGTTACCCGAGCATATATGAGAGTAATATTTCCAGTAATTATACCTGCATATCAATATTGTCCCTCTGTTTAGGCCTTTAGATAGTTATTATAAGTGTCAACATCAACCCAGCATACCAAGGCTACCTCCATATCCTTCAACAACTAGCTTTAGGCACAGTCTTTATGTTTGTACATGCTTGAGTGGGAATGTAACACATTCCTGCAACCTAGCTCACAACATGCCTGCTTTGTACTCCCGCTCCATTCTTCCTCCATGACAGGAGAGCAAATCAGGCCAAATGCTCATAGACCTCATAGATAAAAATGGGAGAATAAAAAGTACTGTAATGATTGTTGCTGTGCATCTGTGTAGGAGACTCCTCACTCTGTTGGTCTTGTTGACAACAAAAAACACACAGTCCATTTATGATGGTGGGGCGTTGTCAGAGAGTGATGCTCCTTTTGCCTCATAATCTTTTCCCCTGACAGACACATATTTGCACAAACACTATTTACAGCTGACATAAAAGCAATGGTCAGCACTGGCTAAAAAGGATAAAATGCTACCTGAAAGTTGCCCTTTGCTAATAAGAGGGAGATTCTAGGTTAAGAAATTTGTTATTGTGACAAAACTAGTGCTGTCAATTGATTAAAATATTGAATCGCGATTAATCTCATGAATGTCATAGTTAACTTGCAATTAATTGCAAATTAATCGCACATTTTTATGTATTCTAAATGTCCCTTGAATTATCATTTTAATACTGTTATCAGCATGGTAAAGTGGATAGGCTTGCTTTGTGCAAATGTTTTTTAATTGAAAACAACAACGTGTATGTTATATTTCACACTAACAGCCTAACTTTGGGCAGTCATTCACATTTGAATGAATGAAATCTCACACAATTTAATAATGTCAATAAACAGATGACGAAAAAATAAATGCTTGGTTACAAAAAAGCCCCTTCAACAACCCTTCCTAAGGGATCAAAACAGGGTGATACAAAAAAAAAAGTTACAAAGCGCACATCATTGTGAACAGGGACTCAGGCTATCGTGCAGTTAAACCATGGCTTAAACTTTTTAAACTTTTCTTTCTTAAGTTTCCTTTGAACATAATAGCATCCATATGCCTCTATCGAAAGCCATCCATTGTCGCCAGGTTTTGACAAGGGGGCGGCGGAGAATTTGCATTAGCCGTGTGTTTGGCCATCACGTGGTATTTCAGACTGGATGTGCTATGCTGATAATTCAGTCCATATAGAGAGTAAATATAGCATAATACAATTCAACAACAAAACAAACTGCAGCCTCCAAAGTGAGCCCATGTGCTGAGGCTGCCAATTCTCTGCAGTGGCTGCAGGTTAAAAATCAAGATGGCGGTGCCCTGTCCGGCTGCAGCTGCTGCGGCTCCCGGTAACACAGACACTTTATCGGTAATTTTGCCATCTAGACCAGTGTTTTTAGCATCAAAAGTTCAGCGAAATGGTGCAAGAATAGTATATGACCGGCAGGTTATCATTAGTCTGAGTAAAGTTAGCAACTTAGATCTCGTAAGCCCGGAGATGCGGACCGCTCTACACAACCTTGGTCTGCTACGCTGGTCAGATCCAGCAGCCTACAGAGCAGCGGAGTCTCCTCCCAGCGGAGGCCGCCCTTGGAGACATCGGAGGCGGTGCGAGAGGAAGCAGAAGCGCGGCTGCCGCGGCGGGCTTACATCTAATCTAAAAGCTAACCCGTTCCATCAGTCCTGCTCACCAATGTACGCTCCCTGGAAAACAAACGGGACTACTTGAAGCTGAACTTAAACACCAAATGGGAGACAAGAAACTGCTGCATCCTCATTCTCACCAAGACGTGGCTCAACTCTTCTGTCCCGGACACCGCCATTAGCCTGGACGGGCTAACAACATTCAGGTCCGACGGGAGCCATGCTCTCACAGGTAAAACCCGGGGAGGCGGTGTTTGCATCTACACTAACAGTAACAGTGTAAAAGTGCTACTCTGGTCTCCAGTCATTGCTGTGTGGACATAGAGTTTATGATTGTGAGATGCAGACCCTTCTACCTGCCCCGGGAATTCACCAACGTCACCATTGTTGCTGTTTACATTCCACCCAGCGCTAACTGTAAACAAGCCCTGAGTGTTCTCTACCATGCCATCAGCGACATGCAATCCACACACCCGGAGGGCGTTTTTATTGTTGCTGGGGACTTTAACCAGGCTAACATGAAGACTGTGCTTCTGAATTTTTACCAGCGTGTGGATTTTGCTACTAGAGGGGAGAATACACTGGACCTGGTTTACACAAACATCAAGAAGGTATCAGAGCAGCCCCCCGCCCCCACCTTGGCTCCTCAGACCACCTCTCTGTTATGCTAATTCCTGCATACCAGCCCTTGCTCACCAGAGAAAAGCCTGCCGTGAAGAAGGTGAGAGTGTGGCCTGAGGGAGCCATGTCTGCACTGCAAGAATGTTTTGAGTGTACCGAATGGAGCATGTTCAGAGAGACTGCAACGGACAATCAACACACCAATGTAGGAGAGTACGCTGCATCTGTGTCAAGCTACATACAGTGGTGTATGGAGGGGGTTACAGTCACAAAGATCATCATCACATGGGCCAACCAGAAACCTTGGATGACTAAGGAGGTGCGTGAAAGACTAAGGGAACGAAATGCTGCGTTCAAATCTGGTGATGCAACGGCACTCAGATCAGCGAGGGCAAATCTGAACCGTGCCATCAGAGTAGCAAAGCGCGCCCACAGTCAGAAAGTCCAAGGCTTCTTCCAGGACCCCAGCAACACTAGACAACTGTGGCAGGGCATCCGAACTGTCATTGACTACAAAGCCACACCCACACCCTGTCAGAATGACATTGGCTTCCTCAATGAGTTAAATAACTTCTTCGGAAGGTTTGAAGCGCCTGCACTTCCTGCGGCAGATGAGAAGAGCCTCCCTCCCCCCTCCCATCCTAACCACCTTCTACAGAGGGACCATCAAGAGCCTGCTGACCAGCTGCATCTCCGTCTGGTCTGGGAGCTGCAGGGCCTCAGACTGGAAGTCTCTGCAGAGAGTGGTGAGGACAGCAGAGAAGATCATCGGGACCCCGCTCCCCTCCATCCAGGACATAGCAGATAGGCGCTGCCTATCCAGAGCCCACCAGATCCTCTGTCACACCCCCCCCCAACCATTTCTCAGTGCACTTTTTCATATGGACAATATTTCTGAGCAATATAATTATGGAGGTATCGGTTTTAATTAATTAATTACCTCTTATCTGTGCAATAACCCCCCCAGCTGCTACACTGTTTCTGTTTACACAGTTTATATACTGCTTATTCTGTTTTTGCGCTACAATGTTTACACTGTTTATATACTGGTTATTCTGTTTTGCACTATTTATTCTGTTGTTTACATTCTGTTTAGCTACTTATTCTCTATTGCACTCATTTTATTTAGCTCTTGTTTTTTTTCTTTAGTTACATGGACTATATTTTTCATTTTTAAACTATCTCACAATTCCATCTCACTGCTGTGTTTTTTTTGTGCAATGACAATAAGGAAGTCTAAGTCTAAGTCTAAGGTTCGACTCTCACCTGCGGTTCATTTACTGCATATTGTACCCTCTCTCTGCCCTCTTTCCTGTCACGACTCAGCTATCTCTGTCATAATAAAGGCGAAAAGCCCAAAAAGTAATCTTTAAAAAAAAATTAAAAATACATAGTCGAGTTAAGTTACTATTAACTAATTTGTTTCATTTAACCTATGAAAATGCCTTCCTCTGTTAAATGGAAAATACTAATGTTCATGTACACAAAGGAGTCTCACACACAGTCTTCACCAAAATTAAATCACTGCTTTTATTTAGGCTTCAAGAGGTTTTTGTAGAAATGTAAAAAAAACCATTACATTTCATTTACTTTAGTTAACTACACTGCATTGTTTTGTTTTGTTTTGTTTTGTTTTGTTTTGTTTTGTAGCTAAAACAAAGTGTTCACTGTGTTTCTACACTAGAATTTCTTTAGTGGGACTCTTTCCTTGCCTCAAAGAGTACACATCTCTCAAAAACAATCTTAAAAGATTCTTAGATTAGATTAGATTAGATTAGATTAGATTAGATTAGATTAGATTTGATTTGATTTGATTTGATTGAACTTTATTGATCCCTTTGGGAGGACCCCTAAGGGAAATTGGAGTTCCAGGAGCTCAAAGCGATACAGATAAAAGGTAATAAAATACAACAGAAATAGAGAAAAAATTAGAAAAATATGTTCTATACAGGGCTGCACGGTGGCGCAGCAGGTAGTGCGTGTGCCCCACAGCAAGAAGGGTTCGATCCCCGGGTCAGGCGGTGCTTTTCTGTGTGAAGTTTGCATGTTCTTCCCGTGCATGCGTGGGTTCTCTCCGGGCACTCCGGCTTCCTCCCACAGACCAAAAACATGCTCATTAGGTTAATTGATGACTCTAAATTGTCCGTAGGTGTGAGTGTGAGTGTGAGTGTGAATGTTTGTTTGTCCTTTCATGTGGCCCTGCAATCGGCTGGTGACTGGTTCAGGGTGTACCCCGCCTCTCGCCCATTGTAGCTGGGATAGGCTCCAGCCCCCCGCAACCCTGAAAGGGATAGGTGGTATAGATAATGGATGGATGGATGTTCTATACAATATATACAATGATGAAGTGAACTGTAGTAGACTGGTAAGTGTCCCAGTGCTCCTTCCCTTCCCACCCTCTGTCCCATGTTACCTCCTCACCCCGAGTGAGGAGTTGCGCAGTCTGATGGCATGAGGGACAAAAGAGTCTGCTTTGGAATCAAAGTCATTCATCAACTTAATGAATGACTTTTTTCAAGATGGCACCGGTGTGTGTGGCTGCTCGTCTCTTCTCGCTCTCTGTTTGGTGTGTGTTTTTGGTGTTTCTAGTCCTTGGCACTCTACAGACCAAGTCTCTGCTGGTGTACGATCGCCAGTCTCTCCAGGATCTTCGGCATAATGTTGTGGATCTAAGTGTGTTTGACTATGGTGGGCACAAAACCTTGCCCCCGCTCCTGTCGGGGATCCTGACTCATCTGCTCCGGGCCTCGGCCTTACCTGCCCGGCGGAAGCGTCTCCATCACCGCGGTATACGCAGCGGTCGTCTGGTGAAGCTAAAGGTCTGCCTGGCACTGCCTTCTTCCATCTCCTGGACAGGACATGGATTATTCCTCCCTTTCGTTGTGTCCTGGCGCTTCCTGGACCCCGTTGACGCCTGCCTGGTACCTGTTGCCGGTCTGGATGAGGGACTCCGGCCCCGCCGCCCCTGTTCTCTTCGGCTCCGCCAGCGCGGGGTGAACCTCCGGAACTTGAGGACACTGCTCCGGGCTCCCCGGTCCACCGAACCACAGGCCCCGTCTCCTGCCAGGATTGGCCTGGTGAATGCCAGATCACTGGCAAAGACGTTCATCCAGAGGGATTTCTTCAGCTCCCGTGGCTTGGACTTCCTCTGTGTGACGGAGACCTGGATCGGTGCTGGTGAGTGCAGCGCTCTTATTGAGCTTTTACTGGCTGGCTGCTCTTACTTTAACTCCCCGCGGACATCGGGCCGTGGAGGAGGAACAGCGACTGTTTATAAAAACAGTTTTAAATGTAAGCAGCACCCTGTTTCATCTTCATTCTCCAGCTTTGAAGTGACTTTATTTGAGGTGGGTTGCTCCGACCCGGTGCTGTGGGCCGTCATCTACCGACCCCCCAAATACAACAAGGACTTCCTGAATGAGTTTTCTGACTTTCTGACTGGAATCATGCCCAACTATGACCGTGTACTGTTTGTTGGGGATTTCAACATACACGTGTGCTGTCCGGATAAGCTGCTGGTGAAAGACTTTTTCAGCCTTATTGACTCTTTTAATCTGGTACAGTGTGTGTCTGGTCCCACACACGAACACGGACATACATTAGACCTGGTTCTGTCTCATGGGGTGTCTGTGTTTAACCTGGAGGTCTGTGACAGTGTGTTTTCTGACCATAGGCCTGTGTTATTTGATGCCGGTTTCTCCTGTGCTGCAGTCAAATCTAGCGCTCCTGCTCGGCACTGTCGGGTTTTTAACCCTCTCACTGCCAGTCAGTTCTCTGCTGCTTTTGACCAGCTCTGTGTTCCCTCTGACTCGACTCCCCCTGATACAGAGGAGCTCAGTTCTTGGTTTCACTCCTCCTGTAAAGCCATTCTGAGTTCTGTGGCTCCATTAAAAACTAGGCAGCCTAAAGCTAAACCTGAGCCTTGGTTAAATGACAGGACTTGTGCAGCTAGATGGGAGTGCTGTAAAGCTGAACGCAGGTGGAAGAAGGACAAGCTGCGGGTCTCACTTCAAATCTTAAAGGACTGCTGGCACCAGTACCAGAACACTGTCAAAGAGACCAAAAGAGAACACCTGTCAGACATTATTGTGTGCAATCGCCATAACCCTCATGTGTTATTCAAAACTATCGTTTTAAATGCCCCACAGTCTGTTGGTATTGAAGCACCCCCTGAATTGTGCAATAACTTCCTGCACTTTTTCATTGATAAAGTTGTTAGCACAAGGGCTCTCATCTCAGCTCCTGCATGTGACCCCTCTGTGTCTGTTCCCTGCCCGGCTGTGTTTGATAAGTTTGAACCTGTGACTCTGTCATATTTAGAGGATGTGGTCAGCCATATTAAGCCATCAGGCTCCCCTCACAATGCTGTCCCTCCTCATTTCTTTAAAGAGGTTTTCCCCAGTATAGGGCAGTTGGTCCTTACCATTATTAACAGCAGCTTGTCTTCTGGTGTTGTCCCCAGAAGTTTTAAAGAAACCTGAAGAAGCTGAAGAAACCTGGCCTTGACCCTGTGATAGTGGCTAATTTTAGGCCCATCTCCAAGCTGCCTTTTATTTCAAAAATCTTAGAGAAAGTTGTCTGCGCTCAGCTGAAGTGCTTTCTGGATGAACATGATATTCTTGAGGTCTTCCAGTCTGGTTTTAAAACTCTACATAGCACAGAATCAGCGTTACTCAGGGTCTTCAATGACATCCTCCTGGCTAATGATTCAGGTGACTATGTGATTCTTGTCTTGCTGGACCTAACTGCTGCCTTCGACACAGTGGACCACAATATTTTAGTATCTTGGATGCAGTATCTAGTGGGCATCTGTGGTAGTGCACTGGAATGGTTTAAGTGATATCTGGCAGACAGAACTATGTGTGTGAACATTGCTGGTTCTGAATCTTCCTCTGCTCCTCGATTTTAGGCCCCCTGCTCTTTTCATTGTATTTACTTCCTCTGGGTTCCATTCTGAGAAAACATGGCATCTCTTTCCACTGTTATGCTGATGACAGTCAGATGTATGTGCCACTGAAGAAAAAACATGCTTTCTCTATTAAACAACTTCTGTTATGTCTTGACAACATCAAAGCCTGGATGGCCCTAAACTTTTTAAATTTTAATGAAAAGAAAACAGAGGTGTTGATGTTTGGACCCAGTGGCCCCTGTGAAACCCCCCCTGTTGATTTGGGTCCCTTGGCTCTATATGTGAAGCCAACAGTCTCAAACCTGGGTTTTAAGATGGACGGTGATTTTAAATTGGATCGTCAGATAAGTGCAGTGGTCAAATCGAGCTTCTTCCATCTCAGGCAATTGGCAAAGGTGAAGCCTATTCTCCAAAGTCAGCACTTTGAAACAGTGATCCATGCCTTTGTTACTTCTCAGCTGGATTACTGTAACGCACTTTATTTTGGAGTCAGCCAGTCTTCCCTCTCACGTCTCCAGTTGGTCCAGAACGCTGCTGCTCATCTCCTGACTGGAACACGTAAGAGGGAACACATAACGCCCACCCTGGCCTCCCTCCACTGGCTGCCTGTGCATTTTAGAGTTCACTTTCAGATTCTTTTATTTGTTTTTAAATCTTTAAATGGTCTCGCCCCGACTTACCTCTCTGAGCTGCTTCATCTTTACGCTCCTGCTGCTCAGCTGCTCCTGGAGGTACCGAGGTCGAAGTTTAAGCTCAGAGGGGATCGTTCCTTTTCTGTCGCTGCCCCAAGATTATGGAACGACCTACCTTTGTGCATTAGACAGGCCCCCTCATTGTCCATTTTTAAAACTTGTCTTAAAACACATTTTTATTCCTTGGCTTTCAACCAAGCTTGAGACCTTGCTCCTGTTTTATTGTGTCTATTGTTTTTATTGTTTGTCTTATATTTTAGGTTTATTTATTTTATTTATTTATTTATGTTCCTATGTGCAGCACTTTGTCACAGCTGTGGTTGTTTTTTAAAGCGCTTTATAAATAAAGTTGAGTTGAGTTGAGCTTTGTGCCGACCACCAAGCGGCCCGTCTGATCAGTTTGTCCTGCCTGGATGTGTCCTTCTTGGATGTGCTGGCCCCCCAGCACATTACCGTGTAGAAGAGGACGCTAGCAACCACAGACTGGTAGAACATCCACAGGAGTTTGTTGCAGATGTTAAATGACCACAGCCTCCTCAGGAAGTACACCCTGCTCTGTCCTTCCCTGTACAGGTGGTTGGTGTGTGTTGTCCAATCCAGTTTGCTGTCCAGCCACAGTCAAGGTACTTGTAGGAGTCCACAGCATCCACCTCAACTCCCTCTATCAGAACTGGACGTGGGCTGGGTCTGGACTTCCCAAAGTCAATGACCAGTTCTTTTGTCTTTGAGGTGTTGAGTTGTAGATTGTTCTCTGTCGTCCCTGATGCATCCCACGTTGGCTGTGTCATCGGTGAACTTCTGAATGTGAATGTGTAGCTCAGAGTTGCAGCAGAAGTCTGATGTGTACAGGGTGAAGAGAAGAGGGGAAAGCACCATGCCCTGGGAGGCTCCAGTACTGCTGATCACAGTGTAAGACATGATGTCCTTCAGCCTGATGTACTGTGGCCTGCTTGCAAAAGAACAGTGCATGTGCAAGTACATGTCAACAAAATCACATTTCTCAGGAAACACATAACCTCCTCATTATTTTCCTCAACATTAAGTGTAGAACTTTCCAGTATTAGAAGATATTACTGTGCATATATAGAATGCACCTAAAGTAATAGGTATATTTTGTGTTACATTTTATATATGTTATTCAAACCAGGCTACTGCGATGTTGGTCACTGTCTTATTTCGAGGTTTGTTAAATTATAGTTTCTTAATCTCTGGCCTGTGTGGGTGGAGCATGCGCAGTTCAGCAGTAAGGGCAAATGTCTAATGTTCATTCATTTGATTGATCGTCAGGACCGGTACGCCTTGTCAGTAGGTGACTGTGAGCTGGCCTTGTTAGTATTCTTCAAGACAGGAATAATTGTGAACTTTCAGTGGTTAATTCTGGGTCCTGTTTTTTGTTTGCATTGCAGGTTTACAACCTATTTATCTTTCTGATTAACTGGCGAGTTAAACATCAGTAGGCTAGTGTAGTAGGCAAGCTAACTAGCGCACAAATGTTTATTGTGTGTGTGTGCAATAAACGGAGTAGTGAGGAAGAAAAATTTCGAGTTGTATCCACCGTACTTGTCCTGGTTACCCTTCCAGAGGGGAATTTATTAGACTATAGCGGGTAGTTTAATAAAAATCTGGACAGTTGTAAACCACCGTTGGAGCCGTGCCAGGAAATACATGGACCCGAGCGGAGATCGGTGATCGTTGAGGACCGGCGCTGGAAACACCGGAGACCCGGAGTCGGAGCAGAACCGGCTGTCAACAACGCCACTGCAACGGAACAGCCAAAGCCAAGAGCTAACGGGGCCGTCGAGGGATTGGGTAATCACCACAACCACAGGTAAAGCTGTATGGATCGTATAGACGCTAATGCTTGCTGCTAACGGAAGAGTGACTTGTATACAACATAGCTGCCGGTTGTAACATCCGACAAAAGACGTTATCGCCAGTGACGTGTCGTTCACGGGAGTGTCACTCCTTTTGAACAGATCCTGCCGATGAGTCATTCGTTTTGCACAAATTGGATCTCTTGAACAATTATTTGTTGCTAAAGTGACTCTAGTGATTCAGTTCACCTGGGGAAAAATAAAATGAAGCCAGACAAGCCAGATCTAGAGAGCCTAAAAAAGAGGCGTTCAAATTCACAACGGAACTTTACAACGCGAATAAACCGCCTTAGTGTCACCGCTGGCCGTTTACGAGAATTTGATTTGGCTGAAGAATTAACAAGACTGAGAGATGATTATGATAAACTTCTTGATGCCAGTAATGAATATATTGATGCACTAGGGCAGGCAGACTCAACAGGTGACAGCAGTGAGTCACTGGACGCCCTGACGAGGAGAGATGCCAATGAGCAAAAATTCCTGGAAACTGAGAAAGCGGTCATGAAAATGCTGTGGTCCAAGTATGCAGAGCCTGACATAGATGGGCTTGTGACACAGTTTGAGTCTGCTTTTGATCAAGCTAAGGCATTCGGGAAAGATAAAATAGTACCATGGTCGCAGCAAGGGGCCGAAAGTAGCAAACTGGATAGGAAACTCCATGAACTCAGAGACACTCTGTATACCTGGAGGGACTATCGGCCGTATGGGAAAGATAAATGCATGCTCTTTTTATCACTGAAAGAGAACAAGGAGCAACTGATGGATGAGTGGACATGCCAACGGGAAAATGAGCACATGAAGTGGGACAGTACAGAACACAATGACAGTGGCAGCAGTGACGGGGGTGAGAAGGAAGAGGATGTAAATGTGGGAGGTGACAACGCAGTTGGTGGGTGTGTCGCATCAGCTAGCGATGGTCATACAGCCACTGATAACATCACTTCTACCCAACCAGCAACCTTTGCCATTGCTACCCCACCTGTTAACACCCAGTCTGCTGCCGTCACTCCACCCGTTGACAGACAGGGAACTGTATATGTCAAGAGCCCTCCTCCGTTCATCTCTGCCGATGGAGCAAGCTTCATTACCAGTGCTCCTCAAGTTACTAACGTCAGTAGTCAATCTCCAAACAGGTACGTAGAAACTGCCGTACACAGTACTCCCCAACAGACATTACAGCCCACCCTGCAGTCACGACAACCTGGTGGTGGACTTAATGTCGGTTTTGCTTCACCTCCATACCTCACCAGTACGCCACAACTGGTGAGTGTCCCTGCTCTGCCTGCCAATCTTAGTGTGGGGCAAGGAAGTAGCGTGCCACATAGTGGCTCCGGTGCATACGCTGGGGGGGATAACAGCTCTCAGTGGCTTACACCCATAAGCTTACCTAAGTTCTCTGGGGACAGGAGGGACTATTGGCGCTGGAAAGCTGAGTGGGAGAGTATCCAGGCGCAAGCGGAACCTATGGGGTCACGAGAGTGTGAGAAACTTCATTTGCTGGACAGTATAGATGAGGTTGTGAAAAATAAACTCAGACTGTCACGTTGCAGAGATGCAAGCGATATCTTCAGAGAACTAGAAAACTG
Organism: Chaetodon trifascialis; assembly: GCF_039877785.1. Classification (NCBI taxonomy): domain Eukaryota; kingdom Metazoa; phylum Chordata; class Actinopteri; order Chaetodontiformes; family Chaetodontidae; genus Chaetodon; species Chaetodon trifascialis. The sequence goes on from NC_092059.1 coordinate 29,593,063, forward strand.
GTATGGTGATAAAGCGCAAACACCAGAGAAAATCGTGTGGGAACTACAGTCCTGACCTGCTGTAAAAAATCACCAGCCACAAGAGACATTGGAGTTGATCTTAGCAGTAGAGAGGGCAGCGTTGGACCTGGGGTGTGTAGACGCTATACAGAACCAGCTGGTGATTCGGTCTTTAGAGAGTAAACTTCCTGATGTCATGAAAAGAGAGTGGCTCATGCATGTAAGAGACCCTGATAATAATGTCTAGCCAGGAAACCGTTTCGACAGGCTTTTACTGTTCCTGGAAGATCAAAAATCGATATTAGTGAGGTTGGAGCAGTTGCTACCCAGCAAGCCTTGGCCTGCTAGCACTCCCGAGAGATCAAACCACCAAGACAAGGTGGGTGACAGAAGGAAAGAAAAGAAGTCTTTCACTAAGACTGCTGCTAGTGAAGTCAAAAGAAACTCCCAGCGGACACCGTGTGCTGTGTGTGGTGATGAAGAACACGGAGGAAAGCTGTTTCGCTGTAAGACTTTCAGGAAGGCTAATCTGTCGGAAAAGAAAGCTCAGGTGGAGAAAGCAAAGGCATGTACAAAGTGCCTGGATGTTAACGGAGCCTTCAGCGCCTGCACTCCAAAGTTCCTCTGTCGTAAAGAGGGTTGTAAGAAAGGCGAAACTCCAGCAGACCACCACTATTTCCTCTGCCCCAGGGCGTCAACAAAGAAGGATGTTACTAAGAGGGAGATTAAAGTGGAGGAAAAGAAGGGACTTCATGGTCCAACTGAGGAACAGGAGGCTGTGTTCGCCGGGTTGGGGCTGACTCCCCATCAGTTGGAAGTTGTCCGCAGAGCCTGTACAAACAAGGCGACTATGCGAGGCAAGGACCTGATAAAACAGAGCGGCTTACGAGAGTATCCAGTTCTCATGATGCTCATGCCTGTCACAACAAATAGAGGAGACAATCTTGGAGCCTTGGTTGATCTGATACTAATTACATTACGCACCGAGCTGTGGAAAGACTCGGACTGACCGGCGAACCCATCTCACCTGTGTATGGTGTTGGCATGATGAAGGTGAAAGTTCATACGAAAAGGTACCACGTAACAATAAAGGTGCAGACCTCACGAGGGACCTTGAAGCTCCACGAGATGATCTGCAACGGAATGGAAGATATCGCCAAAGTGGATCGAGTGGTGACATCGGAGCAACTGGAGCAGTTTTTCCCAGAAGTTAAGCCGGCCCGCCCAGGGAAGATCAACCTACTGATCAGTACTCGAGAGGGCCGATTAGCTCCACAAAAACTGCGAAGGGTTGGTGACCTGGTGCTGTGGAACGGTCCTCTAGGCAAGACTGTCAGTGGTACGCATCCAGACCTCTTTGAGGAACTGGAGGTGACCACATGGAACTCAAAGACGCACTTTGCACGTCAAAGTTGAAGAACACTTCACGGGAAAGACGGGAAGCCACTTGGAACAAGAGAGCAGCGTGGAAATCCGAACGACAGCATCGTGCAATAAAGAGGGTGGCTAAAATGGGACAGCATCGGAGCTGCCTGTGACCCTGCCTGTGGGGGGTGCCACTGTGGTAAATGCCCGCCAGGAGGAAAGGAGATGTCTCTGGCCAATGAGAAGGAGCTGGAGATAATAAAGACTGGCCCGACCTTCCGAGAAAGTGACACCCACAGCAATCAACTGAACTGGGATGCGAAGTACCCCTGGAAGGAGGGAGCACGCAGCCATCGGTGACATCATGTACAACTCGGTATGGTTGGAGGAACGAGAGGTCCATGTACATTGTTTCCTGTGGAGAGATTCACCAGATGATGAGATTGAGGACTACGCTGTTGTGAGGGTGAACATGGGAGACAAGCCAGCAGGATGCATCGCGCAAGTAGCCATGCGGGAGACCGCAAACTTGCCCCAGTTCTCTGACATGAAAGGGGAAAGACGAGTCATCAAGGAAGACTCCTATGTCGATGATCTCCTCACGTCCCACAACGACCTACAGTGCCTAGACAAGATCCTAGAGGGAGTGGAGAGGATACTGAGAACGGGGGGCTTCTATCTCAAGCCCTGGGTCCGGTCCGGCCAAAGTGGGAGGTAGGACGGAACAGAGTCTAAGCCAGTAACTCTGATGTTACCCAACCAGTTAGGGGTGGAAGACAGCAAAGCCCTGGGGGTTCGGCTACCTCGTACAAGAGGACAAACTCTTTGTGATGGTCTCCATTAATTTCTCTAGAAGGAAGAAGAAAATGAGAACTGAGATTGACCTCACTGAAGAAGAAGTGGAGGTTAAGAGACCAAGCCCACTGACTTGTCGTGTTCTACTGAGCCACATTGCTGGGCTGTACGACCCAATCGGTCTAACAACACCTGTGAAACAAAAAGGAGTGATCCTTGTGAGAAGAGCCTTCCAGGAAGCTGGCAAGCTTACAAAAGACACCTGGGACGAACCCCTTTCTGACGAGTTATGAGAGAGGGTAATTGAACTGTTGAAGGAGTACATTCGCCTGAGTAGCATCAAGTTTCACAGAAGCCTCACACCCTCCGGCTGGAGGGGTAAGCCCTGGGGAATTACATTTTCTGATGGGAGCTGTGAATCCTATGGCGCTGTACTGTACCTGTGATGGGAGACGTCGGATGGTGTGGTCACTCGGCTGGTGGAGTCTAAGGCCAAGTTAACCCTGCTTGACCAGAAAGGCGACGCGGTCAAGGCTGAGGTCTGCGGGGCTGTCTTCGCCACACACCTTAAAGGGTATGTATTGAAGCATGGGCGGTTGAACGTGGAGAAGTGGTACCACTTCATTGACAGTCGGACGGTGCTGGGAGCCATCCAGAGAGAGAGTTATGGATTCCATACGTTCTTCGCGAACCGAACTGGAGAGATTCAGAGGGCTGGGTCCGTGGCTGATTGGTGGGAGATCCCAGGAGAAATCAACATTGCTGATCTTGTCACGAGAGAGTGCTTTCCTGAACGGGTGGATGAGAACTCTGTGTGGCAAAAGGGTCTAGAGTTCTTGTCTAGTCCAGTTGAGGATTGGCCCATGATGTCTGCCTCAGAAGTTGCAGCCGATGCTAGAGAAACTGTGAGTAGGCTTCAGAGAAAGGTCTTTTCAGCAATCCTCACCAGAGCTCAAGCATGCGCGCACACATACACTTTATCAGATCAGCCCCCTACCCTGTGTAACAGGTGTGAGAGCCCTGTGTAACATTATCTTACTTCACAAAAGTTAGCTGAGAGATTTGAGTGTTAACATTACTACAAAACCCCCAAACCAGCAAATACCAACTGTTTATATAAAATGCATGTACATTACACCAACAGAAAAAAGTTTTCTTACCGGTATTTCGAAGGATGATAATAGATTCTGCCTGAATCAGTCAGCACAACATTCATTCACGGTCCACTTGGCGGCTGGGCACCAGGTGAGTTGAATTTGTGCGATGGTGGTGCGATGCGCAGATGTACAGCAGTCATAGAGGGACAATCTACTTTACTTTTGGAACGACTTGCGTTTTACTTAAAAATGTTGCGTTGACTCAACAAAGAGCTATTGTGTAAACCTTATTTCATTGAAACAGCAGAACTGACTCAATTAGACTTTGAAATATACATTTGTTGAGTAAATTCAATGAAGAGGATTTATTAAAACCAACAACACTGCTTTCACCATATGATTCATCTCCATGTCCTTCCATCAAATTTAGATGACGATGACTGCCAGAGTCAGGCTGGCTCAGAGGCCAGCTCTCACACTGGCTCAGAGGCTGCATTGGGCAGCGGGCACCAGCAGGTCTCACGCACCTCTAACTACTCCTTTCACCGAGGCAGGAAAGAGTAAAATGACTGAGACGAGTATAAAGGAATGTCACAGAGTGGTCACTAGATTTGTGGTGAAAGGTTTGCACCCTTTTGCCACTGTAGATGCCCCTAAATTTCTGTAGGTTCATTCGTTGCATTTTATCTGGCATATCTGTTCAAATGGTGTTGTAGAACTGGTGTAGTTCTGCTTCATTCATTCCCTACTCTGAGAAGTAGCTCACTTACTTTTTAGGTTTGTTCTGAGGTTACATCACACATCATTTGTGCATACTGTATATGTTATATTTTCTGTGCAGAGATGAAAATATAAAAGACAGTTAACGCAAACAAACCCATTTGTACTCTTTTATTTCCTCACCCAATGAGAATCGATTAGAGAATCGATAAGGAATGGATCGCTAAGCAAAATTGATAATGGAATTGGAATCGTTAAATTCTTATCAATTCCCATCTCTAATTATAACAAAGTGGAAGTGATTGGGATGCTGAGGCGCATAGTGCAAAGAAGTTATTAACCTTATGTAGAGTCAATCGCTACAGACCTCCAAACTTCATGTGGCCTTCAGATTAGATCAAGAACAGTGTGTAGAGAGCTTCATGGAGTGGTTTTCCATGGCCGAGCACCTGCATCCAAGCCATATATCACCAAGTAGTGCAGCAGATAATTGCATATTTTACAAGAATTGGTCAAACAGTGATGCAGTATCTAACAAAAGTGAATACACCCCTCACATTTTTGTTAATATTTTATTATATCTTTTCATGGGACAACACTGAAGATATGCCACTTTGATACAATGTAAAGTAGTCAGTGTACAGCTTGTATAACAGCGTAAATTTGCAGTGCTCTCAAAATAACTCAACACACAGGCATTAATGTCTAAACCGCTGGCAACAAAAGTGAGTACGCCCCTAAGTGAAGATGGCCAAATTGTGCCCAAAGTGTTGGTATTTTGTGTGGCCACCATTATTTTCCAGAACTGCCTTAACTCTCTTGGGCACAGAGTTCACGGGTTGCTACTGGAATCTTCTTCCACTCCTTCCTGACGACATCACAGAGCTGGTGGATGTTAGAGACCTTGCGCTCCTCCACCTTCCGTTTGAGAATGCCCCACAGATGCTCAATAGGGTTTAGGTATGGAGACATGCTTGGCCAGTCCATCACCTTTACCCTCAGTTTCTTGAGCAAGGCAGCAATGCAGCAATTCTGGCAGCAGCCATACGTCTAGAGACTACCTCTGGATATGATGCTGAGCACATGCACTCAACTTCTTCGCTCGACCATACCAAGGCCTGCTCTGAGTGGAACCCGCCCTGTAAAAACTGCTGTATGGTCTTGGCCACCATGCTGCAGCTCAGTTTCAGGGTGTTGGCAATCTTCTTATAGCCTAGGCCAGTGGTCCCCAACCTTTTTTGCGCCATGGACCGGTTTAATGTCAGACAATATTTTCACGGACCGGCCATTGAGGTGTGGTGGATAAATACTTCAAAATAAAATGATACGACCGTCTGCCCCTCTGCTTTCTTTATACATCGATGTTCTGCCCCCTAATGCTTTCTGGTTGTTATGGTAACGTTTAAACATTCCTTCAAAATATGATACAGATACACCACAAAAATTTGTGAAAAGTGCATGAAAAATCTAACTGACCTTAACGCTCAATCAATGGGAGCCCTGAGCTTGTTTCTGTGCAATGAAGGAATGCAGGGTGCTTGGTCTGCAAGTGACGAAGCAGTTTTGAAGGCTTCATTGCCTCATTAGAGAGTTGATCGCCACATATAATGAAGAGCGGGCTTGGTGTGTGGGGAATCACCTGTTGCGACAAATCCATATTTTAAGTAGGAGTCCTGGCACTGTCTTTTAAATGCAGCTTTCTTTCTCTTTGAAGTCATAGGCTCATCCTCTGCCTCCTCACTGGGCCTTTTTCCCTTCACAAAAGAAACTTTCTAACAATGTCTGTTTTTGCTCATCTTGACTGTACAATTCCAGCGGCAATGTGTCACGTGACCGAGATGTACCGGAGAGAAACCTCATTTTTCAAAATAAAGCATCATTCAGACTCAGATAATAAATAAAACGGAAATAATGTAAGTTATTTATTCTTTCTGTGCGGCCCGGTACCAAATGACCCACGGACCGGTACCGGTCCACGGCCCGGGGGTTGGCCTAGGCCAGGCATGTCAAACTCATTCCACAAAGGGCCGTGTGGCTGCAGGTTTTTCCTCCAACCAATCAAGAGCACACAGTCTGACCAATCGGCTGTCTGAAGACTGAGATCAGCTGATGAAATGAGTCACGTCTGGTGTGCTGCTGCTTGGTTGGAAAGAAAACCTTCAGCCACTCGGCCCTTTGTGGAATGAGTTTGACATGCCTGGCCTAGGCCATCTTTATGTAAAGCAACAATTCTTTTTTTCAGATCCTCAGAGAGTTCTTTGCCATGATGTGCCATGTTGAACTTCCAGTCACCAGTAGGAGAGAGTGTGAGAGCGATAACACCAAATTTAACATACCTGCTCGCCATTCAGACCTGAGACCTTGTAACACTAACAAGTCACATGACACCGGGGAGGGAAAATGGCTAATTGGGCACAATTTGGGCATTTTCACTTAGGGGTGTACTCACTTTTGTTGCCAGCAGTTTAGACATTAATGGTTGTGTGTTGACTTATTTTGAGGGCACAGCAAATTTACACTATTATACAAGCTTTACACTGACTACTTTACATTGTATCAAAGTGTCATATCTTCAGTGTTGTCCCATGCAAAGATACAACAAAATATTTACAAAAATGTGAGGGGTGTACTCACTTTTGTGAGATACTGTACAAGCATGAAATTTGGTACATGTACTCTTCAAGGTCTACTCTTTTCAAAAATAACGCTGGCCATGCAAAAATCCAAGATGGCGGTCATTTTTCAAAATGACTGCCTTACCTGACCACATTTTGCTTTATTTCATTTTTTATTGCTGACGAATAGATTTTTTTTAAGATAAAAATGTATCTTGATAACTAGTATCATGAGTTTTGTTTTAATTGTTGTAACATACATTTTGATTACAAAGATGACATCCAAGATGGCTGCCATTAATTTAAAGTATTCCTACCTCGACAACTACTGAACATTTACACATGATTTTTTGGTGTGCTCATACATTTGGGCCATAGAATCCAATGGAGCCATTTCCACATTTGTAAGTACAGAAACATGGGACATTTGTCCAGAGGCCTCCCTCTTTCTTCTTCAGCGAAAGATGTCGACCTGGAGATACTGGAGGTTTCTCACACTGATGTATGACAGGTCCTGCACTGGTGCCACTGTGGACAAGGCCAGACTTGACTGGTTTGCCAGAAATTGCCGTACAAGGCAATTCTGCTCAGCTCTGCTCCAGCACACCAGGCATGTTGCTTACCAGGCTGTCTGTGTTTAGGCCCAGGCACAGTTGACCAAATGCAAATCAGTCTTGGCAGGTGCAAGTGTGTAGGGGAATTAACTTAATTTGATGTTGCATTTGTTGATAAAATACCACCTTCCTCAGCTAAGAAGGACTGCAGGGATTAACTGCTGTAATGCTGATGAAATACTAACCAATGAACCAACAATAGACCAGTCTGATAATCTGAAGCGTAAACTCTAGATACAGGGATCGTTTATATCCAGCTCAAAAGGACACCGTCTAACCAGGACTTGAATCAAAGTCTTATTTATTAAACACAATTATGGATAATGAATAATGTATCATGAATAGTACGACAGAAGATATAGGTGGTATGACATAACACAAAGAGAAACTTATGGGAACACAATGGCAAAATAAGTTTGGCGATAGTGAGAAGTAGAGGGAATAATAGGGACGCAAATGTAAAGTTAAGTGACTGAACGAATAGTTGAGAGGATTTAGACAAATGAACAGTATCATAACCTCACGGACCAACTATTATTCAAACCCGCTTAGCATGCCTACTTGGTTGGCGGCATTCCTATCGAGGCCTGCTCCAAACTGGCCCAAAGATGCTTCCAGTGGTCGTCCGTAGCTCGATCTGCTCGGCAGTCCGGTGGGAGACCCAGGCACACCAAGGTTGAGAGCTGATGCTGGACAGTGATGTTTCAGGAACTGGACTTGACAGTGTCGGTGGCAGGCGAGGAATGGCTCTGGGTAGTTGTATTAACCCAAACCAAAGGTTTAACAGCTGGCTGCGGGTTTTCGGATTAGTTGTGTCCGTGAAGCACAATTTTAGACTGATAAGATTGATAACCTCTTCAATGGCCGGTCGAAAAGTGTCTCCAAAATTATTATTACTTGACTAAAATTTACTAATGAAAAAAAACAAATCATGCGGCTTAACGTGGCGAGTAAAATGAAAGTTTCACGACAAAAACAAAAGAAAACACGTCTTCTGAAGAACAACTCACACTACTCAGCATTGCTTTGAGCAGCACAGAAGACGGAGAAACTTGAAGAACAAAATGACTGGACAAAACTAAGACAAAGAAGGCTAGATGAGACTCAGCGAAGAAAACAACTGCAAGAGATGATGAGAAAATTTACAAACTTACAGAAACAAGAACAGAATAGAAACTGAGTTTGCGCTGCATGCTGTAGATGGTATTATCCTCCAAGGCGTGTCTAATAGCACTTACAAGCTTATTTGGTAGGCAAACACAAGTGTTTAACATATGTCAGTCAAGGCACTATTTGTATCCACTTGAAGGATACCTAAGCAAGACAGGAGAGAACAACAAGAGTAAGTGCCCTAATGCAAATTTCTGGTCCAATTGGACATAGGTGCCACAAGGCAGTGCTACGAAGTAATGCATAGAGTGCATAGAGTGAACAGAGAGTTTTTGGGGGGGGGGGGGGGGCGGGGGTTAAGAAAGTAGATGTTCAGTAAAGAGTTTGGTCCTTGGTCTTTTTCTAAAGCTTGAGATGAACGAATGGAGTTTGGTAACTTGTTCCACCACCAGGGAACCACCGAAGAAAAGAGTTTAGCTAGAGACTTGGGGCCTTTTTGAGCTGTCAAAACCAGACACCGTTCCTGGGCAGAGCGTAGTGAGTGGGAGGCAGCATAAACCTGAACGAGGGAGTTCAGGTAGGTTGAGGCGGTTTTGGTGGCAATTTTGTAGGCAAGCATCAAGGACTTATACTTGATGCGGGCAGCAACTGGGAGCCAGTGGAGGGATATGAACAGCGGAGTGACTTGCACTCGTTTGGGCTGGTTAAAGACCAGGCGAGCCGCCACATTCTGGATCATCTGCAAAGGTTTTAATGAGCATGCTGGGAGCCCTGTCAGTAAGGAATTACAATAGTTAAGGCTTGATAGTACTAGAACTTGTACTAGGAGTTGTGTTGCATGCTCAGACGGGTAGGATCTGATCTTCCTGATGTTGTACAGGGCAAATTAGCATGACTGAGCAACAGAGGCCACATCCTCTTTGAAAATTAGTTAGTCATCAATCATGACACCCAAGTTTCTGGCAGATTTTGTGGGCGTGAGCAGAGCTGAGCAAAGCTGGATACTGATCTGTTGTTGTATAGAGGGACTGGCTCGGATGACAAGGAGCTCAGGGAAGACTTCAGCTCTGATGCACATCAGAAAGCAGCCAACATTCTGCAGCAGAATTGGAGGCAGAGCAGGCAGCCAGGGCTTCATGTGGCCATCACCAAGGGGGTCCAAATCCTAGATCACATTTCACCTCCACTGACAGGTGGAAGCACAGACAGGCTGCACACTGTAGCAGCTGTATGGTTACACCCCTCCCTTTGTTGTCAGTAGGCTTGTGTCTTGTCTACAGTGGATGTAACATCACTTTTTTTTTTTCTTTTTTTTTTTTAGCTTGGTCTGTACCAGCTCCGTATGGAAAGTGTCCTGAGACAACTTCTGTTGTGATTTGGTACTATATAAATAAAATTGAATTGAACTTTTTTTTTAAGTTATTGCTGCCATCCACACCCGCTCCAGTTTTACTCCATCACATTGTTATCACTGTGACTTGGGGTGTGTCTTCACTCTTCATCTATTTTTTATTTAACACACGCATTTAAAAATACAGGCCTACTTGCACAGTAACCTATTCACATACTGATAGTTGTTATGTTTATTTCTGTACGTTATTTACTATTAACTTCTTTAATTATTTTAGTATGTGTTTTATGTGATAGGTCTGTGAAGGGGGAGAATGACTCAGCTTTCATCAATTTACGTGATTGTTGTCCAGCTTATATAAATAATTTTTCCAGTTGACAAATATCTTAGTGTTATGACCACCTTACTTTCTGGTGTAATAATGTTATTGCTTCAGGGGTCAACACAGACATTGTCCCAGCATGGTCTAATCTGTAGAGTTAGCATCATTCAGCATGTGTATTTCTGAGTTTTCAGAGCTTTTATCCTTTGTCATACCTAGATTCGACAATGTGCTCATTCTTGTTGATTTTAACATTCGCACTGACTTTAACCTCATTAAATCTGTTAAAGGGGCCACACATTCTAAAGGTCACACCTTAGACCTGGTAATCTTATCTGGTTTCATTTTCTTTTTTTTTAAGCTTTTCATTAGTTCTACAACAGCTCCCTATTCCCTGTCCTTATTGCGCAACATGCTGTCGCATTCTCAGTGCTGACTACACTTAAATTCTGTGATGCTTTTGAATTACTTTTTTGTTCAACTGTATCACATCTCAGTTCAGAGCCACTGTTAAAGTAATTAAATTATCCTTACCTATCTGTCCTCGACAAAATTGCACCATTTAAAATCAGTAAACTAAAATCAAATACCCTACCCTGGCTGAATGATCACACTCAAGTTCCAAAATTGGCAATGTTGGTCAGTCCACCACCTAGGTCCAGACTGATATATCTCAACAACTGTAGAAATTTTTTTTGTCATGGTCCCCAAACTATTATTCCCACTGACTTTGCTGATCCTCTGATTTTTCCTCAAGTGCCACCCTGACTTTTTGATTTTTATTGAAATTGTCTTGGCAGTTGTGATGGACTGACAATAAAAATTTGTCCAGATATGCATGGTGTCCATACAGTAGGATGGATTTTGATGAAACGGCAACTAGTGTGACTGTAGACTGTAAATCTTGTTTATGACATATATCCTAAATATCCCAGATTCAGGTTATGGGAAGCCCCAGGTTTTGCTTTATAAAGTTACTGCAGTTGAAAATGAAGGAAGTTGGATGCTGTTTCAGCTCTTATTCATATACTAATAATACCATGCTTATGTCGCTTGATATGGATTTATCTGGAGTGGGTGTATGTAAACACACTCATACTGTTATTAAAAGAATGTGAGAATTGCGTGTCATTTGATCCTGTCTGCTATGTGCAGATGACTGTTGTGTTTTCCCAGTGCTGCCAGCAAAGTAGAGGTGTTGGGTTTCGAGCAGAATGGTCTTATTCAGACAGGATTACCATCTTATCTGTCAGTGAGGAGCTTACACTCTAACAGGGTAACAGTGCGATGGTAGTAAGCTCATATCATTGCAGTTTGGTTTTACCTTGCCCTCTCCTTCAGCATACCTGAGCAAACTTAGGGGCAGGTATCCCAGTAACTGCTCATAAAGAGCCATCAGGATTGCTGAGCAGGCTGCTGATGATTAGTGTAATGACCCCAGGTATACTGATACAGGGGCTTCCTCCTCTGACTGGCTTTGTTTGCTCCCCCCCCCCAGGCCAGGCCTCAGCTCAGGGTATTGCTTTCACAAAGTTGCTTAAGCACCATCATGTTTTCCACCTTACATCTCACCTCACCAGGTGATTGTTGTAAAAACTGACCAATATTCACTGTGTCAATGTTAATAGTAATTATTCAGCATTAACATTTCAGATTACTATTACTACCAGTGCTGCCACTTTCTTAAAGAAATGAAAACTGTGTATATTGTAACTGCAGTAAACAGAAGGATAGAAAAAAATAGCTAGGTTTTTTTGAAAGAATTTGAAATCTTTTGAAAATTAATTCTGAATATTTGTAACACAACAAAACCTTTTATGTTTTATAAATAAATCAGACAGACCAACATATTGGATAATATTATCTTCTAAGAGATAAATCAGTATTGGTATATAAGTCACACTTAAGTTAATAGTAAACATCAAAACAGAAATGCTGTGACTTTTTCAGCTATACAATGTCACACTTATTACATATACCAACTTTAAAGGATTTTAACTCAAAGCTGACAGTCACACAGCCCTGACAAATTATGAGATTGTACTGTAATAGCTAACATCTTGGCAAACAGTGCCCTATTTATACATTGCACAGAGCAACATTATTGTCCCACTGGAGTTGTGTTTGTTTTTGACGAATGTAAGTTCAGCATTTAGCTTTAGCTCTGGTTTTATCTCCATCAGCTCCTTTGAAAAATATCTGGCTCATCTTCTAAATGTTCCACTGTGCTCACTAGCTATTCTCTAACTGCGTCTGCTGTTTGGTGCTGGGCAAGGAGTGTACAGTGGCTTTATGAGAGCTTTTTCACTGAAAACAGCTGCCTGTCACTGCTAGAAACCAGGCATTAAAACCAAAACGATGAGCTGAAAGAGGCTCTGTAAAGCTACAGAGCTTGGTGATATGTAAGTCTCTGTGGGTTCATCCTGAGTGACAGCTTTGACATTAATTGTCATCATTAAATTTAATCTTTCAGATTTTTATTCTATTTAAAAATATATTAATAGAAGTAGCTATAAGCTAATTTTCTTGAAATTAAATCACATTAGTAAGGGGACAGCATTGAAATCTGATTTCTTGACAAGGCCACAAGCTTGAGTTGAAACAAATAGATCTGTACACTAAGCAGTTTCCATCAGAAGGATTTTAATGCTGTGTGACATTTTGAGCACAAGGTCCCATTCTTTGATATATCACCCATCCCCATCCCATCAGGCACCTGGACATGTATCTTTTTTACCATTTCTTATAACGACAACAAGCTTGTTCACCATTGATACATTGACAGTCTTTCTGTTATTCTGCTGTTATTTAGTAAATTATTTATGTGTAGTTCTATACTATCTATTCTGCTAATTGATTTTAACTTATTTTTAAAATGATGGGTTAGGGTTAGGGTTAGGGCAAACTGTAAACTGTATTTGATTATATTATTTGTGCATTTGTTTTGTGTCTATGATTTGATTGTATGCACATTTTGTTCAGTATGAGGGTCACACTAAGCAAACTGTTTCATTTCCTTACTGTTTATCTCTCAGCGCAGCACTGATGGGTTCTGGAAGTCAGTGGCCAGGCACATTCCAAGGGAGCCCAGTGACATGCGCATCCTAAACCCCTACTTCATCCAAGAGGCCTCCTTCAAGCTGATTGGCTTACCTCACAACAATGGACAGATGGGCAGAGGGGTGAGAGGGCTGTTGTTTTCCTAGCAGCCCTTTTCTGTTCAATTCTAGTTAGTGATGTAGCAAGAACAGTGAGCTGTTTCACATACAGCAGTGAGTTAATGGTAAGGACCTGTGGTAGCTGACTCCAATGTCTGTTTGCATTATGAAGGCCTCTGTGAACACACAGCAGATGCTGCAGGGAGCCTGAACACAGTCTGAAAACAAACAGTGTTACCATTAGGCTGTTATAAATAGAGCCATGCTTCAGATTTCACATCTGTAAGAGATCCACACAATAACCATACAGTCTAGGTAAGGCTCCCTTGCAGTAAATTCATATGTAGACTACACATGTTCTCTGATACAGGTCATGGCTCAGCTGCCATGCAAACTCTTTATATGTTTTTCAGAATATCCCAACCCTGGGGACAGTTGCTATAACGATGGCCCTTCATAACTGTGATGAAGTAGCTGTGGCTGGATTTGGCTACAACATGAGCACCCCCCATGCCCCTCTACATTATTATGAGAAGATCAGGATGTTGGCCATCAAAGAGGTAACTAAAGGCCTGATTTGGTAAGATACCACAATGTTAAAACTGTAATTTGTTTGGCGCAATATCTGAATGGCAGGAAACTAGAAATAGAAATTTGTTATCTCACTTCAGTTTCAAACAGCATTACACAGGGCTGTTGAATGTTGCCCAGACAAACCTCTGACCTCATCACTCTGTATGGAGTAACTGCCTTTTACTTTGTCTTTTCACAGTCTGGTTCTTCAGATTCAGAAAAACTTTATTGATGCCTGAAGAGAAATAGCTTATTGCTTATTTTGTCATTACCACTAGTTAGCCCCCTGCTTTCTATAATGCAGGAGAAACCCAGCACTGAGTGGACCAAAGCTTCCTATGACTCACAACTGACTTTTGTAGGCCAACACCCTTATGAGTGTTTTTTATTCTGAGCGCATGAAAATTACACTAACAACAAAGAAGACACTATTGTCTGCTTAGTAATATGCTTAGAAACACCAGCAGAGTTGTGGGTTGCTCTAAATAAGTGATCTAAGTGATCACATCTCCTCAATTTGCAGAGGCAGCTGGCAGGTAGCGTGGTAGTTGCCAAGCTGGTAAAAAGAGTTTTCTTTATTTCCCTTTAAACTTTCCGACATCATATCAACATTTTAAACTGATCACCGAAAAAACTCTGAATCTGAATTTTCCATATAAATCTCAGTGTAAAGCACCTTTAATGCATCCTTGAATCCAATCGTCATGTGAAGAAAGAGCCAATACTCACCAGCATGTGGTAGGTAGTATATTTATGGTGTCATTTGGAAAACACTTCATAATAACCTTTCAGCTTATTGTAATTCAAGTGGTCTGAGAGAAAAATAGACTCCTTAACCTCTGGCTTAAGCCTATGGCTCTGTTTTCAGGCTTTAGAAAATCTGGCCCTTGACTGTAGACTTCAGCCACAGGTCACAGGTCATTTCAGAGTGCATCCCCATTGACTGTTGCCAGATACAGGTGCACATGCACATTTGTGCAGATGGTGAAAGCTTTGTGTCACAGAGTCAGATCTATCTCTGTACTTTGTTTTAGCACTGTGCCAGCACTAGAAAAAGTAAAAGTGAAAGTCCTGCAGAATGTCCTGCAACTTGTGCTAAATTTCCTCCTTTGCCTACAACGGCGCATATTACATAAGACATGTGTGAACACATCCTGGCTCATTTATCATTAGGCTCATATTTTCCCTAAACTTTTACAACTCTTGTGCATAAAGAGAGCTCAAAATATGCCACTGAAAACATTAGGATTCATAGGTTAGCAGGAAAGATTTCTGTCTAACTTTAATTCTGTCTTTATTTTTGCTTTACTGTAACCATTTGGGGGGGTTTTTTTATCCCCCTTTCAATTTTTCTCTCTTTCTCATTCTGTCTCTCTGTCCTTCTCCACTTCTCCAGTTTTTTTTGTCCTTGCAGGATTCAAACAAGAACCAGCTATGCCTGTAATAATGCAGAAGGTAGTTATCCTCTTGAAAACGCAACACTGTCAATTAACTGTCAGTCAGAGGATATTGAAGGGGAAATCCACCCTAAAGTAACACATTCCAAATGTTGGTATGTGCATCTCAGACTCATGTCTTTTTGTGCACAGCAAAACTCTTTGATGATGGAATTTAGGACAGAAACTCACAATAGTTTTTGTTATAGATTAATCTAATTTTTTTTAGTGACTCAATTAGTCCAAGGTCACATTTTAATTTCTCTTGTTTTGTCTGACCAGCAGTCCAGAACTCAGATATTAATGAGAGAAATTGACTTGATAGAAATTTTTACTTGAAAAATGACTTCAGCCCTTAATGATACAACAACAACAATAATAATGATACACTTTATTTGTAATTCACAATCCAGGTTCAACCACGATCCATGGGAACCTGTGAGATGTCAAAGCACAAAGACTCTGGAGAAGAAGCTAAGGTAGTAACATGTCTTGGTATGACATGAAAGCGAGCAGATAAAGAGGGAGAGAAAAATAGAGAAGCGCAGTGTATCATTGGAAGTCCCCCACCAGTCTAATCCTATAGCAGCATAACTGGGTGCTGGTCCAAGGCAATTTGAGCCAGCCCTAATTGTAAGCTTTGTTGAAAAGGATAGTTTTAAGACAACTGTTAAACATAGAGAGGATGTCTATCCCCTGGAACAAGACTGAAAGATGGTTCCACAGGAGAGGAGTTTGATAGCTGAAGACTCTGGCTATAGGAATATGTAGGAATTGTAGGTAAGGAGAAGGATTTTAAGTTCTGTTCTTGATTATCTCTTCTCTTGCTTTTGTCAGAACATGTGCTACAGCCTTCTGGATACAGCTGGAGGTTATTCTAAGAGAAAGTACTAGTGAAAGTCAATCCTGACTTGAAATCCTCAAATTTCTCTCTTTTCCGTGTCTGACTCTGGCAATATTCCTTAATTGGGTGGTTTTGGGAATGAATGGGGTTTAGAACCTTGGTAAGGCTTAAGTTATCGCTCAGATGTTGACATTTGCCAACTAATGTTAGGAATCTTCTCCATTAGCTCTGATTACCTTCTTATAGTATAAAATTTGTCAGTTAACAAGGTTACTGAAAAGTAGCCTATATGGCTTCAGCTGTCTCTGGCTGACACGTGACCCTCACCTTGCATACTGAGATCGGATTACAGTGTGAAAAGAAACAAGACTGTGAGTGTTCTCATTCAGTGTTAATACCAGGTGTAAATGCGAAGGCCTGTGATCAAATGTCATTATCCTGATGAAGTATCTACATACAGATCATATGTTAATACCAGGTGTAAATGCGACGGCCTGTGATCAAATTATCATTGTCATTGTCATTATCCTGATGAAGTATCTAGATACAGATCATATGTTAATACCAGGTGGAGATGATGTATTTGTGTTCATATGATGGCAGTCATACTAACTCTCCATGAATATGGGGTGATCCCACTGGTCATTTGCCTCAACTTGCTGGAGTGGTTGTAACCACTCGACTGCTCGACCTGCCTCGACTGTCAGAATATATATATATATATATGTTTGTGTGTGTGTGTGTGTATGTATGTATGTGTGTGTGTGTGTGTGTGTGTGTGTGTGTGTGTGTGTATGTGTGTATGTGGGTATGTATGTATGTATGTGTGTGTGTGTGTGTGTGTGTGTGTGTGTGTGTGTGTGTGTGTGTGTGTGTGTGTGTGTAAATATGTGTGTGTGTGTGTGTGTGTGTGTGTGTGTGTGTGTGTGTGTAGGTATGTATGTATGTGTGTAAATGTGTGTGTGTGTAAATGTGTGTGTGTGTGTGTGTGTGTGTGTGTGTGTGTGTGTGTGTGTGTGTGTGTGTGTGTAAATATATATGTGTTTGTATCTCTGACATAACCAAAGTTGACAACGATGTAACTCAGTTAACTCAGTTAGAAATTAGAACAGGTTTACCAAGTGACTTTGTGTTATGAAATGTATGTACATATTCTTTGAACCTTTAGTGAGCCACTCATAAACAGGTAGCAAGCTACTGGTAGCTTCTGAGCAATGGGTAGGAGACTGCAGGTCTACTGCTTATGTTTGTTACAGGCCATTAAAAAACATTTTGAATGAACAAAAAAGAAAATACTGAATATATAACATTAAATTAGACTGTCTTCAGGTGAACATAGAAACACACAGGGCACTGTTGAGAGAAGCTCTGTTCCAAAGCTGCATTTTTAGTTGTTGGTATTGTTCCAAATGTCAATGGGATTTTGAAGATGGAAAAAATTGACCCAGCATGCATCTGGTGTTTATGCACATTTGTGGGTGTATTTAATTTGGGTCACTTTTTCAAGTACAGTATGTGAGATAAAAAAATATTTATATATTCAAAAAAATACATAAAAAAATGACTTGTCACAAGAGTAGATGTAAGTCGTTACTACCACCCCTGTAAGGCCTCAAAGTTTGAATACCTCTGCTCTAAACCAGTGTTGTGCAGACACATGGACCATCTTAGATCACATACAAAGCCTCAACTCCTTTTGGGAAAAATGCTAACCATTCTCAGAAATATGTCTATCAATACCCATGATAGGCTGCAACTATGGTGCTCAGTTTGGTGTAAATGTAAATTGTATTTTTTATTTTTATTTTTATTTTTTTTATGAGATGTTGATCTAAAATGCATGTACCGTGTACTGTGCTGTCTACATCAAACCTCCTGTCCTGTGTGCCTCTGCCCTCTCTGCAGTCCTGGACTCACAACATATCTAAAGAGAAGGAGTTCTTGGTGAAGCTGGTGAAGGCTGGAGTTATCCAGGACTGGACCAGTGGGATCTGTGGTGCAGAATGCTGATGGAGTGCATTCAGCTTCAGCACTCTTGGATGTAGCACTGTGCTGACCTCCGCCTGCTCCAACACCTGAAGAGGGAAACTCAATGCTCTTTAAGGCATATTCTCAGTAGAGAGCAGCAGCAGTCACACCAAGTGGTCAGTGGTCAGACTGTGAGTATATGAGGCTTATTGACAAGTAGTGTTGTTTTTGGCGGCCTGTTGTAATTGTAGTCTTAGTCTAGTCTTTGTGTCAAGCTGTCATTTTAGTTTTAATTAGTTTTAGTCACGTTCATACTCTTTTTAGTCTACCCAAGTTTCAGTCGACTAAAAGTCTGAGCATTTTAGTCTTATTTTAGTCAGAATTATTGGTGACTATTTTCATCTAGTTTTAGTCGATGAAAACTGATGACATTTTAGTCTAGTTTTAGTCAATGAAAATTGTAGTCTCTTTTTAGTAATGCAATTCTATTTAACCAAGTCAATATAGTATCTAGTAGTAAAGATGAAACCAAAATTTTCTTTTAGTCAAACCCATTTCACAATTCAAACAAAGTGGTCTTATTATTATATTAAGACCTTATAGACTCAAGAATACATCCATTCCAGACACGAAGATGCTCTGATTTTGAGTTTACAACATATTTATTTTACCAACCAAAGCCGGCTGGCCGGCCATCGGTCCCGTTCTCTGTGTGGGTTGTCAGTCGTTAACGTTAAACTACCACAGCTGCATCTTCCAAATAATGCCGCAAGTGGGAACTAATGCTGTGACGTCGCCTGCGACTGCGCAGTGTGACCTGATGCAGCCCCTGAAGTGAGACATGGGAAACAGAAGTACTGCAAAATAATAACAACGTGACTAAACGAGACGAAAAAACGTTAGAACATTTCATCTCGTTTCGTTTTAGTCAACGAAAATGAAGCGACATTTTAGCAGAGTTTTTATTTTGTAAACCACAAAATTTATTTGTCAACGATATTCCATTATATATTTAATTATAGTTATCGTCACATGACCAGCATTTACGTTGCTTCTCATCTTATTTTCGTCACGTGATAAAGGTTCGTTGACGACGATATTTAGCCATAACTTTCGTTGACGAAAGCAACTATATTGACAAGGACAGATGGCCCCAGTGTTGCATATTGACATTTTGAAGCTATTGACCTTTGCATTGTATTGCATTATTTAGCTTGTCCTAGTTGCAGGTTAGTGTGTATTTACATGGATTTGGTATCCAGGCTCAGGGGTATGTCTAGGGTTGCCACCTTTCAAAAATGAAAATAAGGGATGCCCACCACAGCTCCTCGGGCCATGACCACCACGGCCCGACTCCCGTGGGGTGGGGCGCCCGCAGCAGTGGCATGTTTTATTTTGTGCCACTGTTTTTATTAAAGGGGTGATCAAGAAAGCAATTAGTCATACTTAAAGCTTAAAATGCTTTATTACCAGTGAACACATTCTTTATTGTGCAACATTGTTGCATATTAAGTGCTGTTAATTAGGCTACATAAAGCCGTAATTACATGCATTCCTATTTAACATACAATGAGGAAAATATATAACAAAGTGCCATATGCACACAACTTAGTTATTGCACAATCAATTAACCTAGTTAGTGAGATAGGTCAGATGAGGTCATCCAAACAGTTAAACCACACTAATAAAAGAATTTATGCAATGATCACTGAACACTCTATATCTCTACATCTCAAAAATATAAACATTTTGACATAGATTACACAGAAAGCTCTACAAACATTTTTATTCTAGGAAATGTATATTTAAAAAATATACATTTTCTCTTAACAATATTTATTTATTAACTGTTAATCCATTAGTGTGATTTATTCTTTAAATGGCCATTTATATTGGCTAATAATGCTGTATATTAAATAAATGATCATTCATTCGACTTTAAAAACTCAACATCCTAAACAATCAATCAAACCACAATAGTCTAATAGTAATCATCTCCACTGACGCTGTGCAGCCAAGCATGTGCCTCTTCCCACTCACGTCTGTACTTTTGCAAGCGTTTCCGCTTTTGAGGACGTGGTGGAGTATCGGGTGTAGTGGACATTTTTAAAAGGCGCGGGTGTTGTGAGCAGCGCCGGTGTGTGATGTCTGTCTCTAGGCAACTGTGACAGCAACACACGCAGGCAGCGAGGCACAGACACACGACCGGGGTCCTGCATAGATCCCGCCACGACAATTTTGCTGGCCTTAGTATTTCCTGTGTTTTATTTTGTTCATTATTGTTAGATTTAGTGTTGATGTGTGTGTGACAGACATGTGTATTGGACATTTGTGAAAATACGGAACAAATCGTGTCCCGTATTGGTTCAATATGGGACGCAACATTTAATTGTCAATTAAAGGACGATTCCGTATTTTACGGGACGGGTGGCAACCCTAGGTATGTCAGCACCATCAAACCAGCACCCAGATTAGGCTGCCCTCTTACTAGAACTGCTGCAGGCTGGAGAGGTGAGAAGAGGATGAAGATTTTGTGTTTAAACATTGAGCCTGTGCCAAGAATACCTCAACAAGTGTCCTTCTGCTCACATATCTGAATGTAATCTGCATCAAATTTGTAGTCACTTATTTATATCTTCCTCTTTTGGTGTTAAGCAGGGTGTACACTACATGACACATAACTCAGCCATCCCTGACTAGTCCCTGACATCTATCCCTCCTATCAGAGCAACATGGCCATCAAAGCTTGTTTAGATGAATGGGTCAGAGTCGCTATGACGCTAGAAAGCTGTGGAACACAAGCAAGCTTCCTCAGCAGCAGCATAAACATCACACTGATAGACAGATGCAGTCGCATCATTTTTGTTCTTGTATGGCAGCAAAATGCAACAATCCTTCAAGACTCATCCCCAATGTCCACTGTATGTGGCAGAGTCCCATTTTGGCAGCCAGAGCAGCCTTTGTCTCTGAATAATGAATTCATTCATGTATGAATGTATGTAAATGTCTATGTTTAGGGACAGTTGATTCAAACTTATTTTCAATGATGTATTTCATTTGTTAGTGACTTTGTCTTATGTACAAGCAGTCAAACATTTTTTCTTGTATGTTTCTGTCATTTTTCCTTTGAAGTCTGTGAAGCAGGTGAAAGAATACTTCAGGTTTCCTCCCGCTAATATTTACAGTTCAGGAAATACAGATACAAAATAGAGATAAAACCAGCAAAGCACTACCACAAAGTATGTGTTACAGATCATAAATGAGCTGCAAACATGTTTTCAATCTTCTATAAATCACTAGCATTTTATTGAAATGTGTGTGGTGAAGGAAAAAACACTGTGCCTCTGAAAAGTGAACATCCAAATTTCAGTGGAGACATGAACAAGCTGTGGTGCAACCAGAATGCACCATTGCCACATCCAGTGGGCATGAGGGGTTTACATCACCGAGTCTTTAAAATCTGATTTTCAATGTGTGACCCACATCTACGTTCATACTTTTGAGTATCACTATTGTGACGGCCAGGTGAGTTAGTACAGGACACGAAAATGTTAAAACAATACAAGCTCTGGGTTTTTCCAATGTAGTTTGCTCTGTTTTATAAACATTTCTGTCTTTGAAAAATCCAGTTTGACAGGCAATCTGTGATTTTACTTAAAATAAGATAGATAGATCAGTGTGTGTGGGTGAATGGTTTGACATGGTGTGTGTTTTGAAGCACTTTTAATGGTCGGTAGACTAGAAAAGTACCATATAAACACAGTGTATTTACCATTCTTACCTCATCAGTCAGTGTTGTCAGTGAACATTGACATTATGTGCCCATCCCACTCTAAGAATACAGTGTCTCCTTCTTTCACAGTATTATAGTAAGAATGTTGAGTAATGGAGATCATAGATGCAAGCCTGGATTTTTTACTTCTTCAAAACTGGCAGGAAGTGCATTTCCAGCAGCAAGTCCTTCAGCCCAAACCTGTGGAAGTGCATCTATTTATAGTTAGCTGCATTACAAGACCCTTTAAAGGTGACATGGAGGCAGTTTCAGACACAAATGACCATTTTCATTATGGCCATCAATATAAAAATATAGGAATAATGGTGAGGAAGCAAGGAAGGAAATGAAACCAATCCAAATGTAGTTTGGGATATATGAGCAAATTAGATATATTCAATTTAACATTTTTGATTGTTACACTAATGACACAAGAAAAATATCAATATCACTCGTCAATAACGATCATGTCACAATAATGTCACATTAAAAAGTAATATCACTAAAATGTATAAAATGTACACAATAGGTAAAATCTTAAACAGTGGAACTGTTTTTATATCAATTTCAAACATTTTATGTGCATACACTAAATTACATAAGATTGAAGTGACTTTTGCAGAAAATTGTGTTTAATCTGCTTTATGAGGGATCTTATCAGGTTTCATTAAACAGAATATGTTATGGTTCCTCAGCTTTAAATCAGCTGTGTAGCTATTGCCCTGTCTATAGCCACAGTGCCATGTCAACCAATCACAAGTGCAATCATATGATCAGCACTCAGCCTTTGTGCTTTGTTTCCAGTAACAGAGCACACTGTTACCCAAGGTAACTTCATCCAAGATGAACAAAACAAACCTGGGATCAGACTACATGATATCAGCCTGAAAATCAACAGTGAAAATGAACTCTTTTTTTTGCTGGTTAATTGCTCGTTTCATCCTGTGTAGTGTGACAGGCATCTGGTGCACCAGAGCTCCTCAAAAAAGACCATTGTGTCAGTTTCTTTTGTCTTCCACACAAAACTGCAACCAAGAGAAAGAAAAGTGATGTTGTTGTGGTGCAACAGTAAAGTCAGACTCTGGCAACTCCTCCATCACCTTTCTACATCTTGCAAGTTGTAAAAGACAGCAAACTCTGATTGGCTCGGTTCCAACATGTAGTCTGCCATGTCTCTCAGCTGAGTCATAGAAAGAATGTATAACATTGCGATATGATACAGTGACCATCTTGAAAGGCTAAAATATTGTGTAATCTGATTCTGGCATTACTGTGTTTGATGAATCATGGAAGTTGAATAAGAATTAACAGAATAATTTTAAGGTACCCTATGGACTTTTTGGCCTCTAGTAGTTCTATCGAGCAACTTTGTTTGAGTAGGTTCATGTTTGGTTTGTTTCATGCATGTAAATGAGGACACACATGCACATGCCTGCGGATGACGCAATACACATTCTTGCCAATGGATACTATTCCTCTGGTATACCAGTGGTGGTAATATGCCAATAAAGACACTCAAGAAGAACACTGCAAGCTGATAACTATTAAAAAATAAACAATGAAGGATTTAAAAAACTTAAAAATAGCTTTGCAAATGCTTTATGAGGAAGGAAATGTGTTCAAGTCATTTGTTAGACCTCAAGGATGAACACATTGTGTTTTGGTGAATAACAATGAATGTAAACACAAATTTGTTGATTTATAAGAAAACTCCACAGGGCCCCCTTAAGCCGGCTAACACCATGTTAGTCTGGATTAGTTGAGCCACAGTTGAAGACCAGGGTCCAGCTCTGAGTTGAACTGGCTGCAGTCACGTGATGTTAAATTCAGACAGGCTGGAAGTGAAAACTGCAATGGATGAGATGAAGGAAAGTTCTTACTGGGCTAGTTTATATGGTACAAACACAATAATCATAGAACATAGGACATATGTTGGATGTGACCCTTACATTATAAAGAGGAGCGATTTTTCACTACTGAAGCAGGAGATAAATCAATTACCTGCTCATTCAGACGTCATTCTACTATAGAAAACAAATGAAAGCATGCAAAAGTATAGAAGCATACAACTTTCTTGCTAGCGGTTCGGTCCATGACCTTGGTACCAAAATGCTCTGGGATGACTGTCGTTTGGTTTTTGCTTGGGCACGTAGCTTTTACTTTCCTGTAGATTAACTGAGCAGCAACTGTATGGTTGTTAGCTAGGTTAACCACTCACAAAGGTCAGGTTATACGCCACCAAAGACGTTGATCGTTGCTAAACAAGACAGGGTACATTATTTACATCCAGCTGTCTTGTGTGAAACCATTAAGGCTTATTTTACAAGTGTTAGTTGTGTTGGTTGTAGCTATTACTTTAAATCTATCACCATAGATTTAAAATAATAGTTAATGTTACGTTAACAGCTGAACACCTCTTGATTGAGTCTCAGTGGAACACCAAAACAGTCATCTCAATCACTTCACTCAGGCCTGCCAAAGGCTGCTACCTCAAGCCCCCAGAAATCATTCATGATTATTGTTGCTATCAAACATGTAACTGAATCCATCTCACTTTATTTACCAAGATTAATTGTATTTGTGAAGTCTACATGTGTGATGCTTTATATGATCTGGCCTGCATGGTTTGTGCTCACCTCACTAAGAGTTCTTGGATGTGATGCCGGTCAGATGCTCAAGCCAAAGTTTTCATATACTGTATTAATTGTTGGCCGTGCACAAGAACACATAAAAAAATGAAATAAAGATATAAGGATGCTGAATTTTTTTACCTTGTCTGTTGTTTTGTTGCATTTGAAGGGAACTGAAAATCATCATGCTGAAGTGTTTTTGGTAAAAAAGAAGAAACATTTGAAGAAATTTAAAAATCATCATAGATTTATCATCCATTAATCCAAATAGAAATGTGCAATGTGTACTGCTGACAGTAATAGCACAGCAGGGATTGTTTTCTAATGATTGTGATTTTCACAGAGGCGTAAGTATAACACAAAATGATACAGGCACAGAATTTCGACAATTGAAAAAAACATAATTGATGGAGCAACATTTCACTCAGAGTAAAATCTGAACCTTGGTTCTCGAAGATTTTTGAATAATCAAAGAATAGATCATCGAAAGAATCAAAACACATACATTCAGCCATGGATTCCTGCATTTAATAACTATCAGCAATGACCAGTGCTGCAAGCACAGAAATGCAAGTTCTCAACAAATCTACCAATGTACAACTGAATCATGTATTTCTAAGAGCAAGGACAGCAAACTTCAAAGGAAAAAAGGACAGGAACACTGATTTGCATTATTAAATAAAACTTCTCCCTAGAACTAAAATCAGAAACACATCTGTAGTTCAATAGCCTGCAACCTAATCTTTAAAGCTTAAAATGACTCTATTTTTGTATTACTGTCTTCCTGAATTGCAGAATTCATAGACTGGACCTAAGTGAACACAGTCTGACAGAAACCCAGCCCGTAACATCTGCTTTACTGTCAAGACGAGATGCATTTGAATCTTAATAATCTTTGAAAAGTTAGTTTGTATTGGAAACAAATGAAACACTGTTGTTTTTTTTTCAGACCCAGCAAAAGACCAAATGACTTGCAACACAGAGATGTCTGTTAAGTGTTGACACCTACAGTTGGACCAACGTGCTGCAGTCTGCCTGTGTTGTCCTGTAGTACACACTGTCACTGATCATCTGCACTCCAGTCACAGTATCCAGGTGCTGTTTTATACAAAGGGTTGAGCACTAGGCAGATTTTTATCAGTGAATGGAAGTAAACATGAAGGCTGCAGTGAGTCATTGTGTGGTCAGTCAAGTAAAGGCAGAGCTGTTTATAAGTCAGCTGTGTTACACGCAGAGTAATTACCATTTAGAGAGGTCAAACAAGCGAAGGGAAACCATTTGTCATTATGTTTGTATTTCTCATTGCAGAGGCCCCATTTACAGTGGCCGACAAGGGCAAACGTGCTGCAAATGGCAAAACGCTGCAAACACAGGAATGATGCAAAGCCAAAAACACACAAACATATAATACACATGCAACAGAAAAACACTGAAAAATGCTGCAATCACAGAAACAAAGCAGAAGCAAAAACTTACAAACACACAAAACAGATGCGAAAGAAAAATGCTGCAAATATCAAAACACACACAACCCAAAACAACTGCAAGAGACAAACTCTGCAAATTCACTCCACAAAACAGAAGTGCGCCAGGCCACTAGGGGGACTCGACCTGACGGATGGACCGGTCCTGTAGGACCAGACCATAGAGATATAAAGAGTAGACGCCACATCGACCATCACTGCCTATCGGCGCTGACCAGCCGTGGGGCCGCCGTCTTGGACCGGTCACCCGCTCCACTCAGTGCTGTTTGGCAGGCGCAAAGAAGTGTCAGCGCATTTAATTCATCGTAACTCTCTGAATACTAAACTGATTTTCACGCGTTTTTTTTGCTGCAAACGTCATACATGTAGCTATGATACAGGACAAATGGTTTGGCGTATTTTAATATTCATATTGGATTAACAGTAATAGAATATTCTGATGTAGCCTAGACTGTAAACACACACACACACACACACACACACACACACACACACACTAATATATGATAGAGAAGCAGACAATGGCGGTTAAGTTAACTATTTTAGTAATTTGAAGAGACAATATATGATTAGGCATTAGAAATACAATGTGTTCATTAGTCAGTGTTTTGTTTATATATGTAAATATTTATATATAGCCTTTGAGTGCCTTTGTGATAAATAAACTGTGAAATAACGTACGTTAACGTATGTTCTGAGTTTCTGTTGCCACGGTTACCTACAGCGTTTGAGCTATTTGGCTATTTGACCGGAACTTTTTTATTGGTGTCCTACAACACTTTTTAACGGACACCCTGCAGCCAATCAGAATCGAATATTCACCCAGACCATGGTATAAAATGGATTAAATGCGCTGACACTTCTTTGCGCCTGCCAAGCAGCACTAAGTGGAGCGGGTGACCTGTCCAAGATGGCGGCCCCACGGCTCATCAGCACCAATAGGCAGTAGTGGTCAATGCAGCGTCTACTCTTTATATCTCTATGGTCTGGTCCTACAGGACCGGTCCATCCCTCAGGTCGAGTCCCCCTAGTGGCCTGGCGCACTTCTGTTTTGTGGATTGAAGCTGCTTCTTTATTCTTTATTTTCTTAAAGAAACACCTAATAATCTGAATAATCACAGAAAACACAAGATTTACTGTTTTAATGAACACTTATTTTCTTCTGGATTTGTTTGAGTCTTTCAACCCAGTCTGTTAATAGTGATTTAGTTCAGTTTCAAGTCAGTAACCAGATATTTAACTGAATAAACAGATTACTGTCTTGCATGTACAAAATTCTGTAAAGGTTTTGAATAAACGTCTGAGATCATCTTGGAGAAGAGATACTGCTAAAATGAATAATAGTAGGCCAATATGTTTTTTGAGACTTTGGATAAAGGGCACCACTCTTCATTGAAATGTCTAAAACTTTTGATAACATGGCTGAAGTGAAATGCGGACTCCTCAATAATTTTCTCTGCTTGAGCTGTACAGTATTTTCAGATCTATCAATCAAGATCAATGATTGAAGAAGTTATGAAAATATATTGTGCGAGATTTCATGGCAAAATCTTTAAACTCCTTTGAGTATTGCTATAGAGAACAAACACGAAAACTGGCCTTAACAAGTATTTACTGGCTGCTCTGTTAACATACTCTTTGGTACTCAACTTGAGTGCCAAGGAGTGTAGGAGAAACACAGATTTTTAATGTGAAAGTGCTTTATTCAGTGTTTTTTTTTTTTTTACCAGCAGGTCTAAATGTAGGTAGTACTTATAGGCCGCAGCTAATCAGGCAAAGCATTGCAAAGAGCTGGTCAACAGTAACTAAAAGCCTTTATCAGCTCCATGTCTTTTCTGGGTACAACCAAAAAGCCACTGTCTGAAAACCTTAGAGGTTTCCCCCTTTTTACCCAGCTGGACATTGTATGCACAGTCTAAAACACTGGACATCCAGTCAAGAGGTGCAAATAGTTTCTCCACACTGCTTCCAGGATGACTGTTATTCTTTGCCCCAGATCTTCATGTTATTTTGAGTTGACTAGTGGTCAGTCACAGCACCCAGAGGGTAGGTCAACTTGTCCTGGTCGGTGCCCAGTTCCTTCCTGTCAGGGTCAGGTGGACTTTGGGTTTGCTGCTTGTCAGCAAATGTTAAATGCTAAACATCAGTATACTGGCATTGTCATTGTGAGCATGCTGAATGGCTAGTATGGCAAGCCTAGCCAAGTCGATCCCAAATGTGACATCAATTTCAGATGCAAATGATTTATTTTGATAATTATGATTTTGGATGAGAGTGTGTAAGATAAATCTATTTTATACACCATACCATATAAGTGAAATTGAATACTGAATCAGTATAAAATTAAATCTTGAACCTGAGTTGGCTCTACACATACAAAATATAATGCAGCATGACCTTATGCTAACCCTGCCTCTTTGAAAGCTGATTATTAAAATAATCTAAAAAAACACACACAAATGATTTGGAGCTTTGAAGGTAATGTTGACATCTGTGAGAAATAGCAGAAGAATGTTAGCAGAGGGAGAAAAAAAGTCCCTTCCCTCTGTACATTGTTGGTGACTAAAAAACCTTAGAAGAACTGATTTGGGTCAACCATTTGCAATTTTCCATTGAGTTCCACTGACACTGTATATATTTTCAGTGCCTATGTGTATTGCACTACTGCTCGTAGATTGTCAGGTATTTCAGGACAACCCTGTCATAAGCAGCAGACTGACTTGATCCAACATGCATCTTAAATTACTGAGCTGCTCTTGCTACAGGCAATGTCAGCCTTCATACAGTAGCTCTGCAGTGCTTCTCTGGCTGCACTATGAAAACTTCCAAATATTTGACTTCTTCATTGATGTTAGTGAATGTACCGTGACAAGGAGGAAACATAATATTTCAATGGTATCAAGATATAAGTCAGGACAATCGCTACACTTATGACTGGTATGAAATATGTGTTCAGTAAAATGGCCCTCTGATATTTAAATGACCCTTGATTGGAAAAACAATTCCCTACCTCTGATTTACTGTCACACTTCTTCATTAACATGCTGGTGAAAACTGTCAATAAAAGCAATACAAAAATATTCAGTGTCTGTGTTCTTCAGTAAATATTACATTGTACATAGCTGTGAATATACTGTTGTCTTGCATTGTAGCTAGCAGTTACTGACTCCTGTCATTGCTCTTAGTGTACACATACACACACATATATATATATACCTGACTCTTTTACTTTTAAAAGAAGCTCACAAGCACCACAGAGCTGAGTGGAACTGGGTCCATTGTTACAGAAAAGACACTTTGTGTAACATTGATAATATGGTATCTACATTGGCCGAGGTGTTAAAGGGCTAACTTACATGTTGTACTGATTGTTTTCCTAGATATGCTAAACAACCATACATGTCAAAGTGCCAGCAATGACATGTTTTATAGGAATTCTACCAGACAACGAAAAACAAACCCTGTCAGGGTTGAAACGTGCTAAAATAGTGGCATCAGAGAACACACTAAGACAGTGTGATATTACAGTCTTCATCCTAGTTCTGTACTATAGCACTATAGTGAATAGAAAACAGATATAGAAAGTATGAGATCACAAACAGCTTTGCTATGGACAGAAGGAGCAGGTGGCCACTATTAAAAGAGGATCCTTGACCTGGATGTATTCTCAGGCTGTTTATCTGGGGGTCACTGGGTGAGTGCACACAAACAGAGGCTCCTCACTACAATGTAGGTGGCCTGGGGATGACAACGTGGGAATGGTGAGGACACAGAGGGACAGCATCCACATACCAGCTACAATGGCCTGCCCAGCTCTGGTTACAGACGGAGTTTTCATCTCGCTCTCTCTCTTTTCATCTGTGGAACCTGATCTGGGCCAATCATCCCAGACCATCATTTTCTTTTAATTAATCCTGGAGTTGAAGGCAGGCTGAGCTCCATTCTGTAGCAGAGTGTGGCTGTACAGTCTCAGGTTGCATTCTCCTTTATTTCAACTGACAGTGAATCTGCATCGGGTAAGGCAACAGCACACTCCCCTGTGAAAACTTGCACTCTATAATGGTAGATGCCGGGGCCCCTGCAGATGGAACACATGCATCTGTCTTAACCTGTCATACAAGTCATCCCCCTTTTTTTTTTTTGATCATGTAATGTCACACTGAGGTGAGGAACCCTTGCTACAAATGATTGAGTAATACTGCATTCTGTTGATGTAGTGCTTACCAATGTCACCTCACTCAATATCCATATCTAGGTTTGAATCAACTGGCCAGCAAGATCTTTCTGTATGGAGTTTGGGTCTTCTTCCTATGGGCCTGTGGGTTTACTTCAGGTTCCCTACACAGCCCACAGAGATGAGCGTCAGGTTAATATGAACGCGCAGCAAAAGTTCTGAAACAAGCTTTTGCAGTTTAAAAGCTGGTTAGCTGAGTGTGCCTTGGAACATTTGTACAAGCGAGGCCAAAAAAAAAAAAAAGTTATCGAAAAAGAAATTTCAAATAAGAAAGTGACGGTATCTGTAATGCATCATGAAAATTTGAGTTCAGAAGTGTTGATTGGAACTGATAATCAGTGGACCATGGTGGGCTATTCTTTAATATCATTTCGCCTGATAGTTTCCCCAAACCATTAGGGGAGACTGACTTGTTGGAAGTACTTCATTCATTGGGGACGCTAATGGCCATGAATGGGTATAAAATGTCTGCTCAAAGCCAAATACAGTAGTCATTTTGATAAGCTTTCTGATCTAAGACGATTGAAATCTGAACTAATGAATGGTCTGATCCATTCTTTCAAACATCTTAGTTGCCTGTCTTGGCAGCGACTTAAATCCGCTCATCTCTTATTGTTGTTTTCTGTAGTTTTTGTGATGTGTCCTTGTGTTTACCTACCTGCATCATGTGAAATAGAAATAGAAATAGTTTCTTTGAGGACAATGACGTTGTCGAACACCCATATTCCTGACATTGCAGTAATACCAAAAAAAACAAAAAAAACAACAAAAAAACCCCACATCAATATCAATATCAAAACCACTTATCGAGAGTGCATCATTGTAAACTAATTGTTTGTGGTTTTAACACGGTGCAGTCATAAAGCAGTGGCAGTGCATCTACATGAAAATACATTACCAGACCAGACATCAATTTGTTAAAACAATAGTTTTCTCACTTATGCCATGTTGAATAACAAGAATTTAAGGTATTTAGAGAAGGAAAAACTCTCTTCTGCAACAAATCAGTCACATTATTACTGCATTCTAACAGTATCTCCAGCTCAGACAAGCTGCTGGGGGTTTTGTCCAATCAGATCGCAGCTCATTTGTAAACAGCCTTCAGGACTCTGCAATGTCATCTATCCCCAGCTTGGTCCTGCCTGTATTAGTTAATCTTTTACTGGTTGTATTTGAGACCTTTTTGACAAAAGATGGTCATTGCCATTGGGTGAAAAAAATGTAGTTTCTGCGCTGAATGATAACCTTACTACTTCTTGGAAGTAGTTGATGACTATTAAAATGCAGCAGTCATGAAAGCGCTAGTGTGAAAACACTGCATGCTTGAAACCACAGGCATTTACTGAAGTATGCAGTTGGGATATAGTACAAGGCCTGAGTAAATGGAGTATGTCCTTTCAAAGACAATAATGTCTCATGTCTGTACACATAAAAATGTTTAAATCAATATTACCAAAACACAAAATCAAGCATTGAGTTGAGTTTTTGCTGTTTTCACAAACTAGGACATTTAGGACATAGGCCATTAAAAAGGAAACCGTGGGGCTATATGGGTATCATATTGTTATATTTTATTTTTCTATAACATCCCAGCTCTTAAATACTAATGAAGCCTGGACATGTTGGTTTGTCCAAAAAGGGTTCTCCTCTGTTTATATGCATCTATATCAAACAAGATTGGTTGTCCTGATTGAGATAGATGCAGTAGTTAAATGGTGGTTACTGTTATTGTGTTTGTTGTCACCATCCTTGTGGAAGTGCAACGTCTTGAGCCTAAATTTAGCTCCAGAAGCTTCCCCAAAATCAGTAGAAACAGGCAGAACATGTGCAAATGTTTACATGTTACATTATACTTTGTGGTTAAGGGCTTCAACATGCCTGAAAGTTGTGTGAAGTCTCAGGTACAACAGTCCAGTCCTTTAAGCGTGTCCTATAGATGAGTTTTTGAGTCCAACATCGTCACTTCACATCGTCACAGGAATGTAGACCTGGGTGGATGTCTTCATCACAACCTGCATGCTGCCACCAGCAGGGCACTGTCAGAACCATGCATGACCACCCAGAATAACAGTGCCCTCATGTCACTCCCTACACTCTGGCTAGACCCCGGGGGGCCAATGGGGTCAGTAACAAAAGGTTGACTTAAACAAAGTGACATTAAGGTATCAGGTCCTTCAGAGCCATTGTGAGACACCTTGATAGCAGGAGCAGCCGTGTGCTCTGTGAGACCGAAACAGTCCCACTGAGATCCTGGGAGGTATGGCATGAGCAGTGATGTGCCCTGACCTCAGGGTGTGTGCTGATTGCAGGGTAATGTTCAGCTTTGAGGCACATGCTGATGATCTGGGTTATTTTGTCAGGATGCGTCTGTCTGTGCCAGCCCGCTCTCATCAACATCAGCTGCCAGTTGTAATTGGCCATGACTGAGGAAGCATGTGAGATTTGGCATTTGGCTCACATCACTCCGCCACTCATCCAATTTGCTCTTTAAAACACAGGCATATGTGTTGCTCTTGGTTCTGAAGTCACATGTAAGTAGCAGCTTACAAGCAAAAGTACAACTGACTGATACAAGGTCAGGTTGTGATTTGTGCAACATCTCCTGAGATCCCATTTCCTCCACATTATTCATCCTGCACTAACACTGTTTGTGCAGCTGATAACCATACACCTGAAAATACATCATACTGGCAGGGCTAAATTGAGTTTAAATGAGTATTGAAGTAAAATTATTTCAGCCATTTATTCCTTTCTGAAGGGTTAAGCTAACATTCTGTTGGCAAGGAAAAGTTAATTATATCCTTTGGGAGGCGTGGAGGGGAGGACCGATGATGTAGTGCTCTGTGTTCTGGGAGATTTTTGTGGAAAAAAATCAGGTGCAGCCAGTCAGACTCATACAGTAGGTAGGAAGTTAGGGATGGGGAAGGAGAGTTGGGTCAACTTATGACAATGTTAGAGATGGAAGCTTTAACCCATCAAAAGTGGATTTGGGAACCTGTTTAAGTAACTGTATCCAAAGGAATTTAAAGCTGCCTGAGGAAATGTTTTCACACAACAATCTCAAGTGGCAGGTGTTTGTAGCATTTTGGCCAGAACTATTGCCTCACTCTTCTGAAAAAAAATTAGTGGGGACCAACAGACTTTCTAACTGCATATGTGGGAAACGGGCATCATACCAATTGTACTTCAAACATAAATTTTGGTCCTGTATCTGATGATTCTCAAGGTCATACTTATGTCAGAACATCATATGTTCTGGATGGAGGTTGAGCATCTGCCCATGGTAGGCAGCATGAACGTTATGGTCAGAGAGCAATCTTCACACAGATAACTTGAGATTATTCCATTCTTCTCTTTACTGTCCTCTTGCTATGTGGGGATGCTTAAAACTGCCACAGACATATAGACACACAACACAACACAACACAACACAACACAACACAACACAACACAACACAACACAACACACAAACAACATGATTTTAGGACTGAACAACTTGAACACTGACTGACTCAAACCCTGACTACGTGTGCCTTATGGAAACTCGATTAACTCCAGTTCCTTCAACTTTATTCAGTGTCCCAGGTTATAAGGGATGCAGACGAGACAGAAGTAAGGGGAAGGGTGGCGGGTTCTGATCTGTTAAAGAGAGCATTCAAAGCAATCGAGTTGATATCTATGAAAACACCCTGGAGTGGGTTTGGTGTTATGCTATGCCTAAAATGTAATTTGCTGTACTTTATCAACCCCCTACTGTGCCAATGTTTTCTTTGACTTTTCACTCGAAATTCTCAAATGACATGATGGTAAAGATATGCACCATGGGAGACGTCTTCCCAAAACCTTACTGGATCTGACTACAAATGAAGGAGACAGGATAACAAACTCATACAACTTAATCACTGGTCTTTCTGATCATAATCCAATCATAATACACTAGCTGCTAGAAAGGTGACAAGATCAGTCAAAATCAAATGGAAAAGATGCAACAAGCAACCCAGATCCAATTTACTCACACATTAAATTAAATATTTTTTTCATGGCTTTGCCAGTGACCTAAATATGTCTGCTCTACTCTCCGAGCCACAATCTCAGATGAAACAAGGAGGCAAATACATCAGCCCTGCTGGAATGAACTGCTGAGAGAGTAGCTCAGGAAGCACAAGACAGAGGATGATAAGGAAGACGATGAAATATTGTGGAAAACCAATCCCCTCCGTGGAATGTATCAGTGGCAGAGGAAGTGGCTGACGTCAAGAAGTCCTACCATTAGCAAGAAAAGGCCAGCTTGAAGGACAGCACAGAGGCTCTGATCATGGCAGCACAAGAACAGGCCCTAAGCACCACATCCATAGAGGCAGGGGTCTACCACAGCAGGCACAACCCAAGCTGCAGGCTGTGCAAAGATGCCCCATAGACAGTTAAGCACATAGTACCAGAGTGTAAGATGCAGGCTGGGACAGGGTACAGCGAGAGTGTATAGCAATTGGGCACTGATGCCTTCAACCATTATTATCATAGGAAGTCCAATTCACTAAAAATGTAGTACTTGAGTAAGTGTACTAAGGATGTCATTTACAAAAGATGCGGTGCAGTAGGTGCAGTAAATCAGGACAAACCAACATTCTCATTTCAAATGTATTTTTTGAGGAAAATCTGTAAATCGAAATAGATGAGCCTGGCATTTGTAATCTTTAATCCTTTAAATGGCAAGATTGCATCATACAGCTTATCAAATAGTAGTATGAAACCTTGTTTTATT
The DNA here is from genome assembly GCF_039877785.1 of Chaetodon trifascialis. NCBI lineage: Eukaryota > Metazoa > Chordata > Actinopteri > Chaetodontiformes > Chaetodontidae > Chaetodon > Chaetodon trifascialis. The sequence continues at coordinate 29,627,914 of NC_092059.1, forward strand.
ATTTTATTACTTTTTATTTACTTTATTGTCCAATCAATGGCCTCTTTTTTCATTATGTTTTAATCATTCAGAATCAGCATATGAAGTTATACAGCAGCACTTCTTCCTCAGCACAGTATTTTGAGTGTTTTTACAGTGCTGGATGTCTGAGCAGGTGGCCAGTGTTTTCTTAGTGACTGGACAACATTGACTCTGTTTGGGTTGGGCTGGCTGAGAATGCAACTCCCTGTTGGGGGGCACAGCCAGGACAAAGGGAGGGCTGAGGCATCTCTGCTGGTGCAGCTCAGGAATGATTTCTTGGAAAGCAAAGTGTCACAGTATCTGCTTTTATGCAATTAATGTTTTTAAATAAAGTAACATCCAGTTTATAATCCATTCAAATGAACACTTGGCGGGTATCCATATAAGGCTACTCAAGCTCATTTGGTACGTCAGACAGTGACAGAGACTAGTGAGATGTTGAGGAGTTAAAGATTATCAGAAACCTGGATCATGGTGGCCTACAGGGTGTGAAATGTCTGTCTGTGTTTCATGTGAACATCATGCTCTGAATATGATCAAAACAAGAATAAGACTAAAAAACAAACGGTATACTTCTGATTATATCCCAGACAAGAAATAGAATTGATTCTTCTTCTTCTCTTTTACATTTAAGGCTTTAGTTCCCTCATGTCCACCTCAACATGACCAACACTATAAATATAGAAATATCATATAAAAGCGTAGTGCTTGAATACTTGTTCAAAAGTGTCAAAAGTGTTCAGTCTTCGACAGAGTGACCCTGTTGCCCTGTGTGAGTTGAGGTTAATTCTGCCATTGACAGAAGTTCGAAAGTTAAGAGGTCTCCAGTGGGTTGTGGTGAAGTTTTTTTTCCTTGCTCACAAGCTTTTACAAGTACCTCTGACTTTGTTAGCAGTGGCAGCTGGTTCTTCCTGTGCAGCAGATACAGCTCACTGAGCAGGTTAGTCATGAATAAATGTGTGGCTGGAGAGGTGTGTTCCTGGTCACTCCTGAGTGCCCCTCTGAGCTGCTGTCTCCTGCCCTGCTGCCCCTGCCTGTCCTCCACCACCATCACCTCACCCCTGCCCATCAGACAGCCTTTCAAGTTGAGAGTGGTCCCTGGTTGGTAGAGGGTGGAGGGGTCAGGTTTCAGCAGCAATCAGCCAGCCGTTGCTGCCCATAGAAGGAGCTGTAGCCTTAAGAGCGTTTTAATCTTGTGTTTTTGGCTTGGTTGCTGCGGAAGATGCTTTGTAGAGGAGGGGAGGGGTGTTCCTGACTGGAGAGCCACAATCAAGAGAGGGGTTTAAAGGACTGTAGTGGAGTTTTAGTTGAGTTCCAGCCAATCTTGATAAGTCATACAGCATTGAGGGTTGCACACCAGCACTTGCTAGTAGGAAATGTGTTCCTGAAACCTGTTTGCTCTTTACTCTCTATGTGCAAACAGTTGCTGTGTAAGACATAGTTTATTACTTGAGTGCTTTGAGTGATTTAAAAAGTAAAGGTACTGCAATCCAATATTAGTACACACCTTTACCTATTTTACTGGTAATGCTTTTGAAAGTCTGTCTTTTTTTCTTGCATGCACTGATTTTGGACTGTTCATCCACTCACAGAGCTTACTTTGATTTATGGTGTGAAATTTTTACTGGGCTTCATGGTGTGCACAGCAGAAACATTTTGCCCAATGTTGTTTTTACACTGAATATCTCCATCTCAATTTAAGGGAAACTGAAGACATTTTTTACTTATACATCTATGGACAAGAGCAATGTGTAGCATTCAAAAATCAGAACATTCTGTATTTTACCTCTACTTTCAAGACAAATAAATGATAAATCATCTGGCAATCATATAATTCAATATTCAATTCAATTCAATTCAATTCAATTCAATTCAATTCAATTCAATATTCCTTAATTATGTTATATAAAACAACAACAACAACAAAAACCATCATGTAATAATCTTTGTAGAGCCAGATCAGACGTGTTCATCTGTGTGGTGGGCCACCAGCTCGCTGTTTTCAGCAACCAGAATGAAGTTTGTTGATGTCCAGAATCTCTTAAGTGATTATATTTCCTGAATCACAACTTTATTTACATGATTACTGTATATTTTATTTAATTCAATTCAATTTAATTCAATTTTATTTGTATAGCGCCAAATCACAACAGAAGTTGTCTCAGGACACTTTCCATATAGAGCTGGTACAGACCAAGCTCTTTTATCTACAGAGAACCAACAATTCCCCCATGAGCAAGCACTATTTGAAGAAAGAGACTATCATGGATGCACTGGTGGAGGGAATGTTCTGCAGATCTGTGGTACGCAAAGTCATTCACATTGACCAGAGCAGGAACTTGGAGTCTCAGGAGATTGCAGCCATGTGCGGAAAACTGGGAGTCCACAATGCCAGACCCAAACTGAACCCATCTGTGGGGGGACCCTGACCCATACAGAACTGAAAAATGTGAGACTCAAACCCTACCGGGAGACATAGACCCAGTTGGCACCGATTTCACAACTGATTGCTATTAAGTTAACATTAATTTACAAAGTATCAAAACAAAGCTTTGTGTCTTACCTAATGTAACATTAGTGGCCTTCCCCCCTGTGCCTGGCCAATAATCCATCCTCCTTTCCAAGAAAGTTGGTAAAATACATCCAGGTTTTCTGTTATTTCTCCTGCTGATTGAAACAGCATGGCTAACTCCTTTTTCATCTTAAAAATCCACTTGCTGTCACAGTGACAGATGACAAAACTGACTTATATAGAATCAGCTTTGAAGTTTTGTTGCATCCAACACAAATCCATCTGTTTGTTATTTTGAATTGTAACTAGGATTTGCTTGTTGCCACAGCTGCTCATGTTAGCAATGCTAATTTCCTATCATCTGCACTATCCCAGACAGTCTGTTGCAGTTCTTGTGGTTTTTTTCACCTTATGTCCTGGCCTGCACTTTTTCACTCTAGTCTTGCAATGTTACAAGTTACATCACGCACACACACACACACACACACACACACACACACACACACACACACACACACACACACACACACACACACACACGTTGCGTTTATATTACTTACATAGACTTACATTCATTTCCTGGAGCCTTATTCTAACCTAACCATAACCACTATTTGCCTATTCCTAACCCTGTACCTAACCTAACCTTACCTAACCCGTAACCCTATCCTCAGTCTGCACCCTAAAATTTAATGATTTACATTAAGGGGACCTGCATTTTGTCCCCATAAGGGAGGTCAGTCTCCACAATGTGACTGTGTAAACAGATTTTTGTCCCCACAATGTGATAAATACCTAGTCACACACACACACACACACACACACACACACACACACACACACACACACACACACACACACACAGCACTGTCATGACCAGTGTGATCACAGCTTGGTCTTCTCAAATGCACTGTGTCACCACTGTGTTATGTTCAGCTAAGGTATAAAGGATTGTTTATTGCAGTAACTGAGTTTTCCAGGATCCAGTGAATGTGTGGTATGCTTAGAGGAGCTGAAGCATGTCAGTCATCTCAGCTGCAGTGATCTGTGTGAGACAGAATACCTGTAATTAGCAGCGTGTGGGATGACGGTTGTTGTTGTTCCTGCTAGTTTTGAAGAGTGTTAGTCTATGAGAGAAAGCTCAAGCTAAATGCAAATGCAGAGTCTATAGAGAATGCTCACATTTGCTTATGTAGACACTGCAATCATGTCTAAAAAGTTATGTGTCCGATACGTTCATTGTTTTATGCGTTTCATTGTCTCTGTATTGCACTCTGACGATGACAATAACGTTGGATCTAATCTAATCTAATCTAATCTAATCTAATCTAATCTTAATGTACGGCCGCCCTTCGGGTCTGTGGATCATTTCTTACATTGTGAACTTATGAAAGCCGTCGCTGAGTTGATTTTAATGCGACAGTAAGCGATCGTATGATGGAGGAGGGAATATGACACCGCGGGCTTTTAACACACACACACACACACACACACACACACACACACACACACACACACACACACACACACACACACACACACACACACACACATCTGGAGGCGACGCTTCAGTCGGCTCACACCTGTCCCGCCACAGGACGAACGGCAAGGCAGCTCCGCTCACTGACAGCAGTCAGCTCAGCCCCTCAGATCTGCTCTACGGTCGGTGCTGTCACTCTCTGACAGTGTCTCCTGCCATGAGGAGCACCGAAATCAAGACTGCGCCACTATGCCACAGGATATAACCGAGAAACCAGCGCAGAGCTCCGCAGAGAATAGCCAAGTGTGCGTGGATTACTACAGCGCTAGAACGCCAGCAGTTTGCTTTTTACACTCACGTCCATGATCGGAAGAGCGAACAAACTCCACAGAGGTAAGACTATTGATGGCAAATGTGCCGTATTCTAAACTGTCATACACTGACCTGAGTTCAGCTTCAAAGTTTCCGAAGCACGTCAACGCCAATTTAAGAAATAATCTTTTTCAAGGTTTTTAACAGCTTCTTTTAGGACAGACATGCCATTGTATAAGCTGTGACAAAAACACACAAACGAAGCAGGATACTCAATAAATGGTCAGATATCGAGACATAAAAACTGCAGTTAAATTAAGTTCAATTGCAGCTTCTCAAGCCGTAACTAGTGGTGGTCGCTTTCTCGACACCTCCTCATCAGTGATGCAAAATGCATTCAAATCATCATCTTATTTTATTCAAGAAACATCTTGTAGTTTAGACAGTTGGAGATAGCTTAATTGTGAGAGACATTTTGCTTAAGGGTTTAGTGATACAGAGCCTCTCCAGCCATATTTTCCTGGGCAGCTGTGCATAATCAACTGTACATTTATTGCAGAGATGAAAATGACATAGTGTGTAATCACAACAATTAATACAAAATGTCGAATTTTAATATTTTGATCATCATTATACTAAAGTAGGTGTTGCAGTGTGGAATGAGTTTGTTATTAGCAATAACTTCTGCTTAATATGTGAAATGACACGAGAAATCTTAGGCACATCTGGACCTGCTTTATTTCTTCTTTTAGATAACCTCTTTCTGCTATCTTCACCTCTGCATCTTCCAGCATGGACATACCACACAAGAAGGAAAACTGAAAAGAATTTTTTTATTTTACCATTTAATTTCTAGAATGTAAGCATTGTTTGTATCTGATGACTTACATTTTTACATTTTGTAATAGATTATAGATAATAACTCTGCATTGTCTTGAGACAGCAGATTTTGATTAAATGGAAGCTGAGAATCCATATGGAACAACATTACAGATAAAGATTTGTTGGACTGAGCTTCAGTTTAGCAATAACTTGCTTCTCTATCCAAGAGTCTGTTTTAAGTACATCACTGTAATGTGTTAAGGTAATATTTAACAGCTGTATTTATTAACAGAACCAGAATCCATTCGTCAAGAATATTACTGTACAAGTGGGAGGAATTTGACTTCAGATGCTTTCACTTGATAAGCTTTTATTTGGACAGGGTCACATATATTACATAAGTGACAAGCAGACTGGCAGGCCAGTTTTAAAAGTGCCACATGATTTTCTTTAATATCAATACACCATTAAAACTGTATGAATTGATATTTTTTTTAACAATGATGATTCAAAACACTATGTGTATCAGAGAAGGCTTGTAGGGAATAAGCAACCTCTGTAGCTTTAGGAGCTTTTTCATGTCTTCGTAGTTTATTGTTTTGGTTTTATACACCATGAATTTATTGCCATGGTTTAATCTCATTATTCAAGCCCTTTTCTGGCAGCGGGCAGCTGCTTTCAATAATCATGCTATTATAAACCCACTGTACATCACCCATCCAACACCAAACAGCAGCAATGGTAGATGGGGGAATCATTTTCGAGATGTGCGGTGGAGACAGGAATCAGATCAACAGGGTTTGAAAATCAGGTCTTATTTTGGAAAAACACTAAAACTAAAGTAGCCTACTCCTGCTGTAAGACAGCTGCTGATCATCATCACCATGGTCTGAATAGTTTACCATAATACGTTTTCCAGTTCATTTTAAATTTGTGTTTGAAAATAGATTCATTCTGTATCTTTAAGACCATTCGTCAAAGTAGAGTGAAGGTGTGCCATGAACCCATACTGTATACCACTACTACTAAAACCCCCAATTCCAACAATGTGTAAACAATAAATTAAACAGAGTGCAATCATTTGCTAATCCTTTTTGACACATAATCAATTGAAAACAGTACAAGGACAATATATTTAATATTTTACATATTTAATTTGAATATAAATGTACACACACACAACTAAAGACTGGGAAAGTTGTGGAATGTTCCAAAAACACCTGTTTGGAACATTCCACAGGTAAACAGGTTCACTGGTAACAGGTGATAGTGTCATGATTGGGTTTGAAAGAGGCATCCTCAAAAAGCTCAGTCGCTCACAAGCAAGGATGGAGCGAGGTTCACCACTTTGTGAACACATGATTGTAGACAGGATATCAGTACATGTGCTCAGGATCACTTGCAAATGATAACTTGCTACTGATACTAACCCCAAACCCTTCCTCTGTTTTGGGCTTCACCAGCTTCTTGAGAATCTGGCTCTTTACCTTGGTAGTTACTGATGTGTCAAACAGCCAGTAGATAACTATGAGTGTCTGCTATTTGGTGCTGACATGTAGAATACAGAAGGTTTGTGGTATGATGCATTCATTGTAGTCATCCAAGTGTTCCAAAAATGTCAGCCTCCTAGTTATAATTCAGAGGCAGAGATATCAGAAAGTTATGGCAAATATTTTAATCTCCCACTTAGCAAAAAGAACTACAAAAGTGTCAAGATACTTTTTGAAAAATTGCTGCAAAACCACCATTGCTGGCCGTGGCATCTAAAAAAAATCCAAAATTGGGACTGTTTATTTGTATCTATTTTCACTTGTCAAATATCATACCTTTATCACTTGTTTCACAAATAGAGTAAATTTAAGCTTAGTTTCTATTTATCTGGTGTGATTGAAGCTAGCAGTGGGGCTAGCCATCTTGGAATAGTATGTAAACATTTTCCCTTTCTTCCCATGGCACAAATGCAGCATAAAAGGGATTGATACTGATCCGCACAGTAAATGTTGCTAAAATCACGCACTAAGTAAATGGAAGCTAAAAGTGCATGCACATAGCAACAAAAATAGAAATTCATTTTCAATGATTTTGACAATGAAAGCTCTCACATTACTAAACTCTGTGAATAAATTACAAAATAATATACTTAAGCATGCTTAAAGTATATTTGAATATCGCAAAGTATGTTTCCAGTACATTTATATAAATGTGTACTTTTTTTTAAATACATTTAAAGAATACTTTAACAAATATACTGTAAAACTAAAACACTATACGCATAATAGTGTACTTCACATTAATTTATATAGATTAAAAGTATATTAACTTGCTTTGCTTTTATGAGGTAGTCAAATGTACTGTATATTTTTACTGGCTAGTCTGTATCTATCTACTTGTCATTCAGTGTGGCACATACAGATACATAAAAGCATGTACATGTTACGACCCCCTAAAAAGGCTCACCCAAGGAGGTCTAACATAATAAAAATGAGGAGGGTTTTTTTTAGCAGCAGCCAAAAATAAGTTTTTTAGTACAAATAAAAGCAGTCAACCAAAAAAAACAGGGAAAAAAAGGGAAGAAAGGAGCTCCAGACCAACCCACATAGCGCCGTCGGATCCGGGATCCTTCCTCTACCCTACAAACATAACAACTAAACCCTCAAAGGAAATAAAGCCGCGAAAACAGGACTACTGGACCCATCAGAGAAAAACGAACTGAACACAACATATCAACACAACTGAAATCTGCTGCAGCTCCTGCTGCTTCCCAGGAAGGAGAGAGAGTAAGACAGGTCCCGCAGCGCCTTTTAAGACCTGCCCCCAATCAGGAACCCTCAGTCTCCACCTTAAAAGGGGCGGAGCAAAAGAAAAAGGTTAGTCACCTTACAGCCCACCACCAGCTCCAGAGGAGTGCATAACAACATACAAGGCCTACCTCATACATAAACTTATTTCACACTTCTGTCTCAACAGACAATGCTAGGTGTCACATTTTTAAAGCTTGTTTTACTATCTTATCATCTCCAGAATGCTGTATCATGCTGTCAATGACAGGAAAAATAGGAAGTGACCAGTATTTTCCAAGAATCAGACAATAAGAGGTGGCAGATATTAGGACAGGCAGGCATCCATGCATATCTGAGGACATACGTGTACATCCTTAGTTTTAAAATACACTTATGTGTGTATGTATGTATTTTTATGTATACTTCAAAGTGTAATTTACATTACGTTATGAATGCATTTAGCACAGTCAGGTATATGTAATATAACTTAAGATGGACTTTTGTACAACTTAAATACTATTTAAGTGTAATAAGTACAAAATTAGTTGTTCCTACTTTGCACATTTTAAGTACACTATAGTCTGGATGCAAGTATACTTAAGTATGCTCAGTATACTAATATTTAGAATATTTTAGTGTTTGTTTTTTTTAGGGTGGGCATGAATGTGAATGCCCTCAAGCTTGGGGACTGGTCATCTGAGGGAGGACAATAATTATAATAATCCCTGCAATGTAGCTTGTGACCCGTCTACAGAAGAGCAAGTCTGCTGCATTTCCAGGGTTTGTAGCTCTGTGCCTGAACATGGCACGGAGAAGGAAGGCTTTCCAGACAGGCATTATGCCTACCTCCAGCCAGGAATGCATTCCTCCTACTGGGCCTCATACTACAGAGGACACCACTACAGAGGACAACACAAATGATGCTGATGCTAATGTGCTGTCTCATTTTGCTCCTCACTCTATTCTGCAAATACACTTATTACCCGGTGCAGCAAAAATTGTGGGCCTATAACCCCCCATGTCTGATGGAGAGACTGGAGGCTGGAAATGGTCACAGGTGGATGTTTCATTGAATCACAGAATCACACTTAAGGGAACTAGAGTACGCAGACTTTTTTTCATGTTTTCACAAATGGTAACTGCCATTGTGCACGAATCTTCTGTCACAGGTAAATGGGCAGATTTGGCACCCAAACCCAACTGCTCTGCACTTGTGATTCTGGCCTCTGCAATCTGTCTCTCAAGAACAAGACTGCAAGCAAGTCACTGAGCAATGCTACAAGCCTGTCCACTGCAACTTATTACCCCCTGGAGTGGAGAATCTTTTCAGCAGCCTATTCTGTACCACTTATGTTACATTTCCAACATTTCATGGGGCACCAATGGCCAGTCATTGGGTCGGCATCATTTATTGTGTCAATTTCTGAAGGGTAAGGCACCAAGCTGGGACTTGACTCTTGAGTTGAAATCTCTCACTGAGACCCCATATAAGCCTACTTTGGACGCACACATGAAAGCTCTGTCTCCCAAGAAAGCTTTTGGCTCTGCTCTGCTAAATGGGTTGGAGAGCTGTGTGCTCTCTCTGTTAATGATCATTGTTTTTGGTTGAGGGCAGATGGCAGGGTTGTCACTTTGGTCTAACCCTGACTTTTTGCCAAAAGTAGTTAATTCTCAGTCTATGAACCAGGTACTAAAGTGGGTTAGATTCAAACCTTTTCCTCATTGCAGGTACAGTTGCTCACCCTGTGTCCAGTGAGGGCAATTGATGCAAATGTATCTCATATTTAGCCTCTAAGGAAGTCTCATTCTCAGCTTTTTGTCTGCTATGGAAAGGCAAAGTGGGGGTTCCTGCCTCTAAGCAGTGTTTGTCACATTGGTTGGCTGATGTAATTTCCCATTCTTACATGGAACAGGGTTTTTCAGTTTCTGCAGGGATAGGACCCCACTCAACCGGAGGTGTAGCTACTTCATGGGCTGCACTAATAGGAATTCCATTAGGAGACATTTGTACGGCAATATCATGGTCTATATTATGTACATTTGCTAAATTTTTCTTACTTCTGGAACAGAATTCAAAAGATCTGGTTTCTATAAATAAGGTCAACAGACCTTTTTCACAACAGACATTTTGACTTGTCTAAGCAGGGAAACCACAGGTATTTAATCATTTTAATCATTTTGGCTCTGTAGCATAGAAGTGACCCAGTAAGACATGACAGTAAGCATGCACAATACCAGGATCCTGAAAATAGCTTGCCTAAATTAAATGCAACCATTATTATTGCTGTAATGATTAGAATACCCATAGAAACATATCTTTTCCATCAGATGCATGTGAGAAGGACAGCTGAAAAACACTGCTGAAATGCCTCCTATATAGATAGGCAAGCTGTGAGATAAACAGTATTTATGTCTTTGAGAAATATGAGAATTTTAAGTTGACTCTGGTCAAGTTAATCGTACATGCCCTTACTGTAGAAAAGTATTGTGACTTAAAACCATGCCGGTAGTATAGGATCTACTTTTCACTGCCTGTCCTGAGGGTATGTTTTGGGTCCATACTGAAGCTCTGTCTTCATCTTTCCAGTCTCTGTGACGTCTCTATATTGTACTTGTGTTAGATCTCCAGTAGTCTGAAAGATTGTGATCTGTGTAATCAGGATGTTCTGGTTTCATTACAGGTCGGTAAACATTACATTACCTAGATAGCCCTGAATGAAATATCTAATAAATGAAGATTTGGTAATTAGATGGATGAGCATGTACCTTCTTTGGTTTACTGTTGTGTCCCTGGCTATAGAATTGTATTTGTAAAAATTCTCAATATTGTAGATTATACAAACCTGAGTAGGAGACTTCTTAGCTGAACATGAAGATGCCTATCAAAAACTTAGCCTGACTACAGTAAGCTTTGCTGATTTATCTGCACGCCAGCCTTCTGTATTGATCTGTCAGAGCTTGTGTATACTATTTCAGATTCAGTACAATGTGAAAGCTGGTAGTAATGTCTGTGGTCCTGTGGTTGTTGGCTTTTTGCTAAAAAATAAGGAAAGCTTAATATGCAGCATGTTCTTGAAAATATGAGTTTGTTCAGTTTGTACAAACATGAAGTTGTGACAATGATGGCTAAAGGGATTTCTGTAACAGAGCCTACCTTTCTCAGACCACCTGAGATGGTCAGACTCAAGCTTACAGTGTCAGGACAATATATTATCAAACACTAGTAGATTTGAATTTGCTGTTTACAGCCACAATTACTTTTTAAAAAACTAACTTGACTTTTGAGTGAACACTAAGAAAAGAATAAGTTCCTGCCATATGCCTGGTGCTAAAAGCTGTCTGTCTGGTGCTGAGCTCACATCAACATCTGCTCCACTCCAGTCACGCTCACACTGGGAAATCCAAACAGCCCCCACTTCATTTATAAAAGCCTGTGTGATTGGATGTCAGTGTTTACACACAGTGTTAGGGATATTAAACTGACTTTGGAGGCTTTGTTGGTCACAATCACGCTTTCCCCACATTGGTCTTATTACCTGTAGCTGTAATTTTCCAGCAGACATTATTAAACACTGCACCTCTTGAATTTATTGTCATTTACATTTTATTCCCCCCCAAAATATGTGGACATCTTGCAAATCATTCAGTAATCTACTGAGCCACAGAGTGCCCATAGAGGGAAAAAGAAATATGTTGAGGCCACGTTTTATATCCAGTTCTCTAAGTGCTATTCTCTGTGCACAAGATACAATTCGTTACCACCGTTTTGGACATAAGAACAAGGTGCATCTATTGTTTTTCCAAACTACTATTCTGTATCCTCCGTTATGTAATGGGCCACCCTACATTTACCTATTAAACCCTTTTTTCAATAAACCTACTGTGACATTTACGTATCCCAGAAGCATAGTTCGAGCCTTAAATGATCCAACAAGGCCTTTTTTAAAGTACAGTGAAACTTTAAGTGTTTCCTCTTTCCATGATTTTTTATTAATATACATTTATGATCCCTAGGGGATAATTCTGGATGTTTTTGGTGGTCACATTGGCTGGATTTCCATGTAACATTATTGTGAACATTCATAGTCCCCTGGCCATTATTGAGAATCCCTTGACCTGGCACCATTATCAGGTAAAAATATTGTCTTGTACACAAGATATATGTAAATCTAAAAGGCAAATTGCATCGAAATTGAGTACTTGATGCTTTGCAGAGGATTTATTGTTATTCCTCTCAGTTCTTCACATTTCATGTTATAGTGATGCAATCATGCTTCAAGTTTGATTGATATTTGATTTAAATGACCCCAGTCATTGTTCCACTGCTGGCAAAGTGTGGGTGTAATATACTTTAGTAACTGGGGGTCAGGACATATATAAAGTTTCTAAAAGACTGTAGCTTTTCATTAGATATTCACAGAAGCTGTAAGGGATTTTTTTATGTATATTTAATGAATGTGTAAAATGATTTGGATGAACTTTAAAGTCACAGAAAGGTTGTAGCATTAAAGCATTAGAGACAGAATAGACTTAAAGTGTTCCAGAGGATGATGGTTATGTAAGTTCATTCATCGGAATGCAGAATGGAGACTAACATGGTCTCCCCCTGGTGTCATGGACTCAAACTCAAGCATTTTTGTCTGAATGCTCCACATTGTCTTTTTCACTGAGATGTATACAGTGAACAGGTTTGTGAGGGAAAAATCAACACTCATTTACTAAGTGTGTGTGTAACGAATAAGGTCTGGCTTGACTGCTTTTCCTGAATTATTCATTTGTTTTAACTAACTCTAGTTCAGATACTTCAAATGTTCCACAGTGTTGACTAGTCTCACTGTTCCACTGCATGTGTGTGTGTGTACTGCTATCAGAGAGGAATTATACCAAGAGATATAAACATGTACAAACATTCACGTGTGATGCCAGAAAGGTTTAATGTCTCACATGACCTGTTATGTAACATCTTCAACACTCCTGATGTTTCTTTCTGGATAATGGCTGAAGAGAAATTAAAATCCAAGAGGTAGGCTGTGTTTTTATCCTGTCTATGGATGAAGCTTTTTCTGATCCCATCCCTAGTAGCCAATTTCAGCGATTCAGGATATGAATGTAGATTAGTGATACTGATATTTGTTTTCTTCTAATGGCCTCCTGAGGGGATTCTTTTTCACTCTTGATTTGACTGTGTTCATTGTGCTCATTTTTGTATTTTATTTAGTCAGTTCCAAAATATGTCCAACATGTTTTGTCCGCAAGGTTCGGATTGGGTCTGTAAGATACATACAGGTAAACATATAGGTATGTATTTTTGGAGGCCCCTGGCCAAAAATGACCTGGGTTCCTATAATGTCAGTTCTGTAGTGATGCATATTTCCAGAGCTCTGTTCAGCCACTTTGGTCTAGCCATGAAATTTGCTGAGCATCATTCATGTTCCCCAGATGATAAAACTCTCCATGAGGTTATCTTCTTCTTGTGACACAAGATGTGTGAAAGCTCCAGAAGAAATCTAATAATGAGGCCTAGAGTTAAAAACAATTATCAAACTTATTTCATCCTACACTTTCATGTTGTGAACAGTTTAGCCTCAAGAGGCCACTAGGGGGCAATAGATTAATGAAGTTCCACTTCACCTTTGTCATCTCTATCCCAAGTCTGGTCTATTCTGAATTTTAGCAGCTGCTTGTAGTATTACAGTATTCATTTACACACTCATAGTCAGTGTTGCATAATCTGATCCAGATCTCCTCTTGTACCCTACTCTTCTTCCATGTCTGCTTCATTGAAGGAAGCAGACAGAAGCTGAGCTATTTTCTGAAACATCAATTAACATTAATTAAACATCAATTCTATTGCTGCTACTGCTTTCTATTCTATTGCTATTCTGTGTTTTTATACTTATTATAAATATTCTTATATTTTTAAGAATATTATTTTCTCTTAGTTTTATTCTCATCCTTATTTGTCTATATTGTATATATTCTATGTTTATATGCTTAACCTGCTGCAGCAGCAAAAGAATTTCTCAAATTGGCATCAATAAAATAAAGTCTAAGCCTGCTTTGTTGTGGTTATATCCTGTTGGACTTTTACAGGTTTTACAAGGTTCCACTACAGTTCAGATACTTTGCATTTCTTTCTTAACTCTAAGACCTGAATGTAATTTCTTATTATGGGGAGTGAACTTGAAAATCTGTGTTATTTTATTACGCTATAAAATGAGTTATAAGTTATATTAAATATTTTGTCAATGATGTTACATACATTGCTCATTTGTATGAGACCTGTCCATTGCTGTTTAAAAAACTTTGACCAAATGACCAGTTTTCTTCTGTGTGCCACCAGTTCTTTTGTGGATTTTAAAAGAATGTTGCTCTTCTACTACTAATACTAGTGGCACAGTTTCCTTCTCCCCAGGAAGTTGCCTTCTAATAACAGCTGGTGATCAATAACAGCAACACAATCACAAGCTACAGTACAACATATGATGCATCACTTCATTAGTCATTATAATTAGTGGCCACTTGTTGACAAGATCAAATGCATCATTTAACAATCTGGAGATGTGCAATGGATTGTGGAATGTTGACAACCATAAATAATACATTAGTTGTGTCAGAAGGTGTTTTTGAACTGTTGACTCTGTTGGAGGAGGGCCTTGAAATGGGACACAGATTACATTCAATACATTACATTACATTCATACTGTTATTGCTGTCATTTATGTCACTTTGTGCCAGCAGTTAGGTAAAGAAACATGTATTTTTTTTTACTGATTATTACTGTTTTCAGATGTTTATAAATGACATAGTGTCTACCTTGGTGTAATCCAAGTAACCAAGTGATTGGTCTGTGAATGTACTGTAAAAGACGTCATGATCTCACTCAAACATGTGTACTTATTGTAATACTGCCTTGGTTTGGTTGGTCGAATAACAGAATTTGTCACTAATCCACATTATTTTAGATATTTTGACATGAATCTGAGTTCATTTATCACATGTCCTTGGGTAGCACGGTGGCACAAGTGGTAACACTGTCACCTCACAGCTAGAAGGTCCCCGGTTTGAATCCCGCTGCGGGCGCTGGTGGCATGTCCTCCACCATGTCTTCAGTGACTGCTGCTCGAGGAAAAAGGGGCCTTTCTGTGTGGAGTTTGCATGTTCTCCCCGTGTTGACCCGGAGTTTCCACTGTAATAACCCCCACTAAAAACATGCATGAAGATCACCACCTGACCAATGGTGATGAGGAGGGATGGGTCCCCGGGCGCGGGCACCGGCATCGGCTGGCAGCTGGCAGCCCACCGCTCCTGGTCTGCCGCGGAGGATCGACAGACCGAGGATGGGTCAAATGTGGAAAAAATAATTTAATAATTATTTATGCATGTAGTGTGTGCAACTATGTGTGATAAATAAAGTACAGTTCTTCTTCTTCTTCACATGTGGGTTGTTGCGCGTCCTTGAGGACTCACTGTGATTCTGCATCTGATATAATAATCAGTTAATAACTGAAATATTATTAATATAATAATACGAAAACCAAACATCACAGGTTAATACAATACGGCCAGCTAAAGCAGGGCACAGTACATACTCTGCAGTGATGTACTATAATCTAGTTTATCGGCACCAATAAGATATGAATAGGTCAAACAGCAAAACAGCCTATAAACACACAAATGTATATGCAATAAATCAAAAGCAGACAACACCAGGCTGCCCGCAAGGCATCGAGTCCTCATCAATGGTTTAAATTACCATAGATGAGCACAATCATTTCTCTGTACAAATACATCAATGCAAGGGTCACGTATCCATAAACCAACCTATAACAACACATGCATGCATGCCATGAGAATTATAAATACCAACAAATAGGCAAGGCCACCTAGGGATCCAATCCTCATCAACACTCATCACATTCAACACAGTGCCAACAAAGAATAATACAATTAGGAATAGCCTTACCTTAAAACAGAAGTGACCACAGCAAAGCAACACTTGCAACTTCCAGTCGCAGAACTCCTCAATCGCCTCTCTTGCTGGTTCGCCAAGTGTTTTAGCAAGCCTGTACCTCTTTCTCTCCATACAGCATGAATGCATTGCATCCCTGTGGCCAGAAGTGGTTATCCAGGTGTTTCAGCATTTGCAGAAGGTCAAAAGAAGTTACTGTTTCTTCCGTTAACTCGGAATTGGTTCTTGGTTTCTTCCGTAAACTCGGTGTTGGTAGATTTTGTTGTGCAACTTGTTCTGTGCATGGCTGCTTTCATCCCCATTAATCCACTCTTCTGATAAGTGCGGGTCAATTACCTTGCATAATGTGCATCCTAATTGTCCACCTTTAACAAACAGCCATATATTACGGTTCTTCCATTCTCTCCACTGCTGGCTGGTCCAGTGAGGTGGGAGAGAGGGGCAGGTGGGGTCAGCATCATGACCGGCCTCTTCCTTCATGGAGCCTTTAGCCCCATCTCCAGTACCTTCTGTTGGCTTGTCCTGCATTGTCACCCCAGGCATTGTGCTGACAGCAGTCCCAGCAGCAGGTGTAGCATCAGTGCTGGTCAAGCTAGCATTTGCGGTCTCCAGCTCTGGCTGTTCTTTACAGTCGATTAGCTTTTTTAGTAAATCCAAAATTTGTGAGTAAACTTCCTTGTTTTTTTTGTCCCTTGACATGGTGAATATAAAACAGAGATATATTGCCAACTTTGCAGGCAGACTGAATGGGACCGTTGTTTTTCCTTCTGATATTTCACCTGTACCTGTTAACATGACTGAAATTTGATATTGTGCCACTACGCTTCAATGGTGATCGCAAGAATATGCACAACAGTATCTTTATTAGAGTTAATCATCCTCATGCATGAATCATACATCAATAATAGCCTAATAAAACGCATGATTAATGACAATGACAACACAGAAATATAGCAAGGCAAAAAATAGCATATTGCTATTTTTTCTTTAAAATAGTTTGACAGTTTTATAATATTTTAGAGACCCCCCAAAATTTCTCAAATCATGTTTTCGGGGGAGCTCATGTCTCATTAAGCTAAGGGAGCCAAGCTCCCCCTGACTCCTCCATAGTTCACCTCAAAGCAATCTGAAGTAAAATGGTTAGCACACACCAGAATTTTCCAGTCCTTCTGGGGAGATGGCTTGCCCTTTTCCATCAACATTAAAGTTAATTCTCTGCATTTATCCTCAGAAGGTGATAGTAGATGAAGATTGGTGTTGACAAATTTACTTAAGTTACTAGCTTTGGCAGTGCTGTAACATAGCATAATGCTATGTTGACATTTATTTGTTTAGTATTACAGGAGTACATTGTGTACTGTCACAGAGAATGCATTGCCGACACAAAACAGCTCCAGATTATCTCACCTTTCAAACTGATGTGCCATGCCAACTGTTACTTTACAGAGGACTTTGCAACTAGTCAGAGTTAGGTATAAAATTTAAGTTGCAACTTGTGTCTACTATTCAGCTGGTTAAATGATAGTAGCACATGAACCCATCCTAGATTAGAATTACATTCAAACTAGGCAACATTTGAACTTGCGCATATCTGGTGGAACCCAGTGCAGTACTGAATACTAAAAACACTGAACATCTAAAAATGAGTATTCCAGTTACTTTACTCATTATGCATCACAGCTTTCAAACAAAACAAGGATGAAATTATTACAAGCTCCACAGGCTCATTTACTGATCACGCATCAACAGATAAATGAAAAACCAATAAATCCAAAACTTGAGAAATTACAAATCACACAGGCTCTGTCCTTGCTGACTGACTGCTGACACTACAGTGTATTTACCACAACAGTTTCAGTGTCTAGACAAAAAACTACAGTACATTAAATGATTTCTTTGCTTCTCATACATACGCACAGCCAGTCACAGAGACATGTAGCCAGTGGTGTGGCCTGGTTGTGAGGCAGCGTCATGTAAAACAGAAAACATAACCACTGACCTCCACTGATCAAGTACACTACAAGGGGGCGTGGCTATTGATAACAGGGAGCCTTTGGCAAGCATCACTGCAGATGATAAAAACAGAATCAATAAAGTGATCAGAAAGGACTCAGTGATTGTCCTTACTCTAGACTCAGGGAACTGTAGAAAAGAGAAGGGCCAAACTGAATCCATTATACAGTGTTTTTAATGGACTCAGAGGCTCATTCAGTAACCGTCAAGTGATGCCTGGGGTGGGGGCGGGGGGTGGGGGGGGTGTCACTGTACACGCCATGCTTATATGAAATTCTCTCCTCCTGGCAAGTCCTTCCTCCAAGGCATACCAGGAGTGGTGGGCTGTTAGCCGACAGCAGCGCCCGGGGACCCAGTTCCTTTTGTCACCATTGGTCAGGTGGTGGTTTTCTTGCATGTTTTTAGTGGGGTTTTTTTAAGGAGGAAACCCCAGGTGAACATGCACACTCCACACAGAAAGGCCCCTTTCCTCAAGCAGCAGACACCAAAGGCATGGTGGAGGACATGCCCCTGGCGCCCACAGCTGGAATCGAACCCGGGACCCTCTAGCTGTGAGACGACAGTGTTACCACTGTTCCACTATGCCACAAAAAGGAAGTAGGGGTACAATCTAAAGAGTACAGTAACTGCAATAAACTGCTTTGTTACCCTGGGAGAAAGTACCAGACTGCCATAAAAAATTGCCCAGTTTTGTTAATTGCTGAGTTGGGGAAGCTATAGAAACTTTATGAAATCCTGTCTTAATGAAATTGTTAATCATTTGTTCCCTTTCTTGAATTCAGGAAAGTAAGTTTGTTCTGGCATGTTCCAGTAATGGCGTGTAAGCTTACTGTGTTTATCTGTGAAACACTGCCTATGACAAATTCTTTATTATTTGTCCCTTCTTATATAATTGGCACATAGGTGAATCCCAACTTCTATTCTTTGGCAGCATGAGCAGAATACTTGAGTTTGAAGGTGCCATATTGTCAGACTTTTTTTTAAAACCACTATATCAAACAAAAGCAGCATA
Organism: Chaetodon trifascialis; assembly: GCF_039877785.1. Classification (NCBI taxonomy): domain Eukaryota; kingdom Metazoa; phylum Chordata; class Actinopteri; order Chaetodontiformes; family Chaetodontidae; genus Chaetodon; species Chaetodon trifascialis. Next base: position 29,646,838 of record NC_092059.1, read on the forward strand.
ATGATTGATTGGACAATTGTTGCAGCAGCTGCACCTATCCATTGACAAGCCTGCCATCCAGCATCAGAGAGATAATAGTATAATAACATAATATCCTGTGGATAGACCGTGTCACGCCAATACTGATTGGCGTGACATGGTCTATCCACAGGACTGTAAACTAACTTTAGTCTGCCTGACTGTGCTTGTATTACAATGCAGTTCATGTCCATTACTGTGTGCATGAATGTCAGAGGCAGCAGGAATTGATTAAATCTGTAGTATTAGGTAGCCTGTGTCTTAGCATAATATTAACAAAATATTTTTGTAAAGCTCTCTCATGGGACATTTCATTTGGAGGCCTTCTGGTGGCCACAAGGAGACTGAGACCAAGGCAAGAACTGAGATCAAAGAAACAACACAGTATCAATTAAATCTCAAACAACATAACAAAACATTTTGCAGTGTAACACATTATCATTGCTTACACCTGTAAATGACAGAACAGAATGGTGTAGATGACTGACCGACAGCGGAGCGGTCTCTCCAGTCTGCTACAAAGTACAGCAGCAAAGTTGTGACGAGAAAGTTTTAATTATAGCATTTACTTTCATTATTTATGATAAAACATTCTGTCTAAACTTTAATACTTGTCCATATAGATATTAGGCAGTATTTATACAAAATGCTTGTGTGACATGCTGTCAAAGGAAAGCGCATCATCCTGTCTGAGTGAACTGAATTAGTACCCAGGTCAATGTGGTAAACAGAGCATGAATCATCAGTGAAATTCTTTTGATTCGGGAAGATTTAACAAAAGAAAATGTTCTTTGTCATTGCCTTGAAGGAAAGCAAGCTTAGCAAGCTTAGAAAGCAAGTAATATTATTTTCTCTTTTTTTTTCAGATGGAAAAACCTGGTGGAGGCAGGAGGCGTCAAATACCTTGCATCGCTTGAAGAACTGGAAGGTGAGTATAAGTTTGTGCATGTAAAAGAATCAGAAGGAGGTTTTCACCATTAGTCAGTTTCCACTACATTGCCCATTTGATCTGGCCCTTAGGTTCCTGCTAGAAACTGCCGAGAAACTAATTTCATAAGTGATGTTAAAATATTAATCTTACCTCCACAGTGAGAAGGTGTCATGTGTCAATTAAGTAATTAAAGAGGTGCAGGTGATGGCTGCAGGTATCCCAGAAGCCCGTTGAGACAGGGCTTCTGAAGGTTCAAAGTCAGTCACAAGGAATCCGGACACAATTTCCATGTCAAAGAGCTGATGGAACAGGAGAGATCATCTTACCTAAGGCAGCTTTTAGTTTCCACAATGTATGTAACACTATATCACTAAATTAAATGCATATACTAAAACAAAGTCCAACTTGCCACTCTAGAGAAAGTTGGTGAAAGCAAGTCAAAGTTTTCAGCTATCTAAATAAATATCTCCCAATCTACAATACAAAAATCCACCGTGCATATGTTTCATTTGGAAGGAAATGCATTCAACATATTTGTGATAAATGACACATGTAGAATCACTAAAATTATTTGTTTTAGGGAGATTAATTACAGGCAGCATGGTGGTGCACCAGGTAGTGCGCGTGCCTCACAGCAAGAAGGTTGCTGGTTCAATCCCCGGGTGGGGCCTTTCTGTGCGGAGCTGGCATGTTCTTCCCATGCATGCGTGGGTTCTCTCCGGGCACTCCTACAGACCAAAAACATGCTCATTAGGTGAATTGGTGTCTCTAAAATTGCCCCTAGGTGTGAGTGTGAATGTTTGTTTGTCTTGTGTGTTGCCCTGCGATCGACTGGCGACCGGTCCAGGGTGTACCCTGCCTCTCGCCCGTTGACAGCTGGGATAGGCTCCAGCCCCCCCGCAACCCCCGAAAGGGATAGGCGGTATAGAAAATGGATAAAGTTTAATTTCCGTTGAGCCTTATGGTAGTACCAGCTACAAACAACCACAACATACACTCAACTGTGCCATTAGGCCAGCTAGGTCAGGTTCTCTTCTTATGTCAACAGTCATGCAAAGAACTCAATGGTGGTTTCAGTAGATCAATTAATAGATGCAGACAGAAACTCAACCAAAATGCTTCAAGGATGAGGGTGATCATAAAAACTTGCTCCGCGCACTTATCTCTATTGGCCTCTGCTGTCTGGTAGGCTCACATTATGTAAGACCCGTTGACATGAGACTGAGAGACAATCAGATATAACAAATGAAAGTCTGTGGCTTTGAGAGAATCAGTAAAAATGTTAACAGAACTTCATTTGTAGAACAACTCCACAAGGTACCTTCAATCACTCATGTAACCTTCACTGAATACCACCAGTAGGTTGAACATTTTGAGTTCAGTTATTTGCTTCAAAGTGAAATTATCCACATAATGCCATATAGGCGTTACTGGACATGATTCAAATGCAATAAGGCACCACCAGTCTATTGCATTTACATGTACATTTCACCACCCTCTAAAGTGGACAAAATGAAAAATGGTTTCTAAGAACTTAAAATGAATAATGAAGAAATTAAAATGAAAAGGCACTAGAATATGCAATCAGGGGAAACACCAACCCAGTCATATACATCACACTCTGAAGTGGACAAAATGAAAATGTAATCTGCCAGTCTGTAACATGGGACTTCAGTCGAAGTGGCTTTCTCTTTGGTGTGTTCCTCTCAGCAAAGTTGGCTCATTTAGTTCATACCAGTTTGATGGCATATCCCAGGTGGCCTCAAGAGACTTTAATTGCATCTATTGATATTCACTACAAACAAATATGCACGAAGATGGTTGTAGTCTGTAGTAGTAGTAGTCAGAGCAGTGTGACTTCCAGCTTTTATGGTTGTCAATATGATAAGGGTCTGCCAGCTTGAACTGAGTGCAGAGTCCACTAGTGGAACCTCACAGGTAATAGCTCTCTCCACTGTGCTCCTTGAAAATGAAATATCTAATGCTATTTTCTTTTTTAAGTTGTTAGAAAATTCCATCAAGCTGTTATCAACTATGGTGAAGGCATGAGCACTTTCGCCATAGTAAAATGGCAACCATCCAAAACCAGAAGCAGTGACCTCCATAGGGCATTCTAACACCTCTGTTCGTCGATAAAAGTGAAGGAGTAACTCTATGTGTGTTAACATGTAAAAAGTCCTGTCAGCAAGTTTAGCACCAGCACTATTTTGGCCACATCCAGAATTGCACAAAATTGCCTCATGTAAACAGAGGATATAACATCCCACGAATTGACATCAAACACAGAAGATAACAGTGCAGACTCTGTTGTCACAGTTTCCCCCGTTTACACGTCAATACTGCAAATGAAGTTTCTGAATCTCTTCAACCTGGATGGAGTTTTCCAAAAGGATGAAAGGCCAAAAGTCATGGAAAAAGCTAGGCCTTGACGAAACCCTCTGCATGTGTGGATTGAGCATTTGTTACAGAGTATTTCTACACTGTGGTATTGCTGCTTTTATTTAAGTAAATGACCTGTACATTTTCCTCCTGTGTCTATGTGGACTCCTTTCTTCAGACATCTAGGTTGTAAACTGTCAAAAGTATTAAAAAATGCTATCCAATTAATATTTTAAAGTCCCAAGGTTGACACGTTAAAATTACGACATCACAAGGTATATATCCTAGACAGAAACAACAGGTGATTTTAAAGAGGGATCAAGGAGGCAATCTATGTCAAAGTGGAGCAGCCCTCTCTGAACAGAGGGGGTTTGACATACGACCTGTCCTCAACTTACAATGCTGGGGGGGGGGGGGGGGGGGGGGGGGTGGCGCACTGCCATGACTGAGGGAATGTAGGGAATACCATCCCCTTCAGCAAGCACATGTGTCAGTAGTTGTGACTTTTAAGTGCTGATCATGTGACTTTTGGGAGCATATTATGCTGAGTCACTTAATGTCACTCTACAGTGGAGAAGGGTGTATCAACAATGGTGGTGGTGGTGGTGGTGGTCGTCTTCCGCTTATCCGGGTCCAGGTTGCAAGGGCAGCAACCTCAGCAAGGAAGCCCAGACAGCCCTCTGCCCAGCCTCTTCCACCAGCTCCTGCTGAGGGATCCTGAAGCATTCCCAGGCCAGCCAAGAGACATAATCCCTCCGGCATGTCCTGGGTCGGCCCATGGTTTCCTTACAAACAGAAATGCCTGGGACACCTCTGTGGGGAGACATTCAGGAGGCATCCTCACCACCTCAACTGGTTCCTCTCGACGTAGAGGAGCAGCAGCTCTACTCTGAGCTCCTCCTGGATGTCTGAGCTCCTCACCCTATCTCTAAGGCTGAGCCCAGCCACCCTGCGGAGGAAACTCATTTCGGCCGCCTGTATTCACAAATTCATTCTTTCGGTCATTACCAAAAGTTCATGACCATAGGTGAGGGTCAGAACATGGATCAAATGGTACACTGAGAGCTTCACCTTCGCTCCCTCTTCATCGCGGACCACTTGAGCACCTGCATCACTGCAGCCACCCCCCCAATACACCTGTCACCCTCCCATTCCTTCCTACCCTCCCTCGTGAACAAGGCCCCAAGATACCGGCTGAGGGCCATGGCTGATTCTCATCCCAGCCGTTTCACACTCGGCTGTGAACTGCCCCAGCAAGAGCTGGAGGTCGTGGTTCAATGACACCAAGGGGAACACATCATCCGTAAAAAGCAGAGATGAGATCCTCAGGTCATCAAACCCTACACCTTCCACCACTCGGTTGCACCTAGAAATTGCACCTAGAAACCTAGAACCAGTGACAAAGAGCAGCCTTGGTGGAGCCCAACTCTTACCGCAAACAGGTCCAACTTACTACTGACTACATGGACCAGACTCACACTCCATCAGTATAGGGGGCCTTCCAGTACCAATACTGTTAGAGCATCCCCCACAGGATACCCCTGGAAACATGGTCATAGGCCTTCTCCAAATCCACAAAAACACAATGGGACTGATTTGACAAACTCCCACAATCCCTCCAGCCTCCTAGCAAGGGTAGAGAGCTGGTCCAGGGTTCCACGGTTGAAAACCACATTACTTCTCAATCTGCGGTTCAACTATCGAACAGACTCTCCTCTGTCCTTAGTGGTTGCTCTTTTAATTGTCCAGTGTTTTTGCAAAACCTGTTTAACACAAAGGGTTGTTAACCACTATTGGAAGACACCATGCATGGTAGCCATACTTCTGGGTAGCACATAAGTACCACAGAATCAGGTTTTCTGCATCAAATGATTAGTGTTTTTACACTCCCTCCATTTAGCTGTTCCTGTGGAAAACATTTTACCCTGAGCGCATGTATCTTTGTGATTGCAAGCTCTCTCTTACTTGATGATATGTTTCACGATGAAGTGTAAGTGAATCTTCCAGTCTCCCTTACCAACCAACCAGCCATCATGCTGACCAAACGACACTATGTGTTCCTTGATATTGTCAGGTGATGCTGTGGGTGGTGGCATCATTGCTCACACTGGTGGAAGATGTGTTGTCTGAGGAGGACAACAAAGAGTCTCAGTCAGACCTCCAGAGTGTTTTTCATCAATCCTCCTGGTCCCCTGCAGAGGATCTGGAACAGGAGGGCAGCATTCATATACCCTGGACTGAGGTTTCTGGTAAGTATTTAATTTTATTATTTCATTAGCAAGGGATCAGCATTTATTATTATTGGTGGTGGTTTACTTTATTTTACGGTCAAACAATCTACTGTGATGATTAGTAATTTCTGGTAGTGCAGTCTGGACTGTCTGCACAATTTCTGCAAAGACTGGCTATGAATGGGGAATAACCAGTCAGTGCTCGGGCAAACCTTACACACCAATAATAAAATGATATGAAAGAGGAACAGATTTATTTTCAGAAATTAGTCATTTATTAGAGACCGTCCTATCAGTGTCATTTTGATTTTCTGTTGGTTCTCTGGCTCTTGAGGTTAGATGCCTCGTCAGTACAGGCTATACAAACTACTTTATAAACCAACAAGGTTAAATATTCATATATTTAAGTTATTATTAGAATGAATAACCTAAATATCATCTTTCATTTGGGGACAAAAAGCTGGTCCGCACAAGGTAAACCATGAAATTTTCTGATTTAGCTAAGACTTGGATTTTGGTCAAGGTTAGGCAAACCTCTAGCATTTCATAGATGGATCAGAGAGTCATGGATTGATTGGTCATGTAGTTGTAATAATTCTTCCAAACGAAATGGCAAGGTTACCTTTGTAGCTTTGGTATGGTTAGGTCAACTGTTTGGTTGAGGATGGGGAAAGGTCATGGTTTGGGTTAAAATACCTGCTTTGCTATGGATATTAAATCTTTGTGGTCAAAGGTCAAAAGAAACCAGTATTGACTGTTTTAGGTAACAGGAAACTAACAGTGGTCTCTAATGTCAAAGTCAAGTTTCATAGACCTATTCATCCACCCACAACTCCTGCCAGGAAGTTTTGTGGGTCTAAAACAATGTTATGTTAGTTCTGCCTTTGCACACACACAAGAGCCATTCTAATCACAACTGCCAAAGTTTACCATATGTTGTTTTAAAGGATTTGAAGACATGACTAATGTGGTCTACCTGACCTAACAAATAATCCTCTCCAATGGTACTTCAAAATGTGACATGTCATTAGAATTTCACATAAACTACCCCTTACAAAAATAGCTGTCTGAATGTAGAAATGTTTGACATTTAGTATTTTGGGAAACTTTAGAAGACATGCCCAGAGGGAATGCATAAAATATTTTCTTCCACTTCTGTGTAGGGACCATGTTAAATTGGCTGCTTGCAGGCATTCACTGCTAGGCTCTTATAAGCTGGGGAAGGGCACTCTTCATTGTCATCCTTCATTGAATAATTACTCAGCTTTTGTGCAGCTGAGATGCTGAAAACATACCCTCATAAATCTGAAGTGGGAGCCATGAAATAGCAGCATGTCACTCCTACATGACTGATGTAGCCTTTGGAAATTTGCCTGGTAGTTTTCAACACTGAGTATGGCCTTGGTCAACTGAACAAGGGCCCCACTGTACAACAGCCTAAAAATAATCACTCCAATGTGCAGGTTTCTGACATGCATCATAGTCCAGTTCATCACAGCTAGAAGAGAAATGAGATGAATGAATGTGGATTGTACAACTGTTAATTATGCCAGTTAGTTTGGTAAGTGGCCAAATTTCAGACTTTAGTCTCTTACACGATAAATAATACTTGTCTAATAATACTAACAAACAGAATTTAAAAAAAAAAATCTGAAATAAAAGAATAGTCGAACTAAGCCACCCCCTGACACACCACACCATGGACTGAATTATTATTGAGTCGGTTTAATTAATAATCTTTGTTTTTATTATTTGATGAAAAACAGAAATCTATATCTGCTTGCAGGCTGAGTAGAGTTTCAAATGTACAGGCTCAGTACAGTACAGCTCAGTGTTTAATTTTAATTGTGACTCTTGTATGATACAGACAAGGAAGAGTGAAATTTTGTCCATCACTGGAAGTTGCTCATCATTAGGATCATTTTAGTATTGTGGATGTTGTGACTCTACAGTGGCTTAGATTGGGGGAAGCTCTATTTAATAAAAGTCTGTAAAAGTGGTAGAATATCTGTCAGTCATATTGTAGACATAATGTGTTTTTTAATAGTTACCATTATTGAGAAGGATATCTTTGTATAATCCAGTAGTTCATTGGACATGCCTCCAACCCTATGCATACTGTAAGAACAGAGAATCCAAGAAGAGCTACTGTCCAGTTACTGCAGTGATTGAAGCAGTTACTGATGCTGTCAGGCAAACCTAAGTTCTGCTTTTCTTCCTTTTGAAGCTGTATTTAGGAAAATTGTGGAAAATGACTGACACTGACAAACATCACACACAACAATAATTATCTTTAGTACATTTACACACAAATACCTGAACATTGCCCAATTCAACTAAAACAAGAGAGAGCTGTATAATCCTGTGTAATATTGCAAACCCATGTGGCATCCTTTAACATGGCTCAATATGTTCCTGAGCAGAGTTGGACTGAAAGGGTCCTGTGCTCTTCACCTAGGAAATCAGTCAAACACATGGGCGAGGTCTGCCTAGTAGTAAATCAGAAATCTAAATTTGAAATGTTCCTGGCAACTGAGAAAGCATCTTCAATGACCCAGTATAGTGACAGTACTTTTTGCATCACTCAGCTGATAACCAAAGGAATTTCACTCCCAGTTTCAATGCTCATCATCTCATCATCTTTCTGAATCACCTTACTCAGTGACTGGTTGACAGGTCTGTGTCAGTGAATGTGAAATACAGGGTTCAGGGCATTTAATCATTCAATCATTTGTCCAGACAAAGTCCAAATTGACAAAGTCCAGTTGCGAATGATTAAGTGCCCTGAAGCTTACAATGACCTGGATGAATGAGAATATTCACAGGCAATGTGAAATACAAGATTCATCAACACCTGGACTGATGAATGGGATTAGATCAAATAAAATTACACTGAATGTAAAATTTAACTTAAACTAAAAATGGATTAAAATTGCATTGTTATCAAATTAAATGTATTAATTACAATACATCCTCCTTGAGTTTAACTAACCGTAGTTGTCATGCCAAAAATATCGACATACACCAGGAATTTGAGAATTGAGGTCAACGCTACAAGAGCATTTTAACATCTGTCAGTTCCTTGTTTTCTGAGCCCGGTCTTGTTGCCTTAAATCTAAACATCAACACACTGCCCCCTTCAGGTAGACTTGAGTCAGCTGTTGGTTCCACTAGATGCTGTCATAGATAGTCACAGCCACAACAAAGAGTATAGTGAGCAGCAATTAGCAGTTACTCTGGGGATATGCTGCCCCCTACTTGTTTGGAGTGATCCTCACTGTTTAACAACTTGTTTCAACAGGAATTGCATCTCATTAAGAAAGTAATGATAATGCTCTTAAATTCACATGAAAACTTAATTTGGGAAGCAAAAATGAGATCTGTGTCTGCAACATGTCTTTTCTGATACTGCCACAGAAGTCAGACAGTTTCAAATACTACACATGATAAGATAAGATAAGATAAGATAAGATAAGATAAGATAAGATAAGATAAGATAAGATAAGATAAGACTTCATTGATCCCACATCAGGGAAATGTAGTAGTTACAGCCATCAAGTGTTATAGGATAGTGTATAGGATACAGAATAGAAAAACATAAATAGAAGAATAGCTGTAATCTTGATGTTGAATTAAATAATTGACTACCCAGCTGTTACATCTGTTTTTTCTTTTTCTTGAAGAGTGGCTACTGATGCAGAAAGACAAAATCCAGCACAGCAGATGGCGGCGTTCCCCTCATGACCCAACTCTGGTCAGAATGTCAAGGAGGAACCACAAGAAGAAGAAGACCAATCACGACTGCCACTTGCAGAGGAAGGAGATGCGGGTGAGGGATCTTGGTCTCGGGTATGACTCGGATGAGATAATCCTCTTTAAGTACTGTGCTGGCACGTGCCACAGCTCCCGAAAGAATTATGACCTGGCCCTCAAGGCCCTGGTGGACAATGGAAGCATCTCTGACAAGAGGGTCAGTAGTCACCCCTGCTGTCGTCCCACCCGCTACGAGACTGTGTCCTTCATGAACACCCAGACTACATGGCAGACAATTAAGTGGCTCTCAGCAGCCAATTGCAGCTGTGTGGAATGACTGCGCAGATGCGTGGCTATCTGCAGTTCACAAACTCTGAAAAACTCTTGTGTGAAAAAGCAGAATGCCACAAGGCCTTTTCTCAATTGTGCGTGACTTAACCCTGGTTCAGTGCAGTGGCCAAGATCTTCCCTCTGCTAATTGCTGGGCAGTTGTTAATGGCGGTTGAGACAGATTCAGGTAGAGCCTGATGGCATCTGGATGTCTGCCACTGGCCTGGGGCAGTGGAAGGTTTGTTTAAATGCCACCAGTAATAAACACAGAGGAAGAAATCAGTACTGTTCCAGCCCGTAGTGGATTATATTTGTGTCCTTCATTCAGCCTATTGGCTTTCGGGTAAAACTCCCTCTGGCAGCCATGTTGGTGGTCTTCAGCTCTTTGGGAGACAAAGCTCTGATAACATTTCAAAGTATGCAGCTTGGCTATTTCACCAGAATTTAGTATGTTTTGTTGGTAACTTATGTGTTATTATTAAGTTGAAGCTAGCCAGAGAAGAGACACACTGCATGCAGATATTTGTTGTTGAAACTTAAAGACTTGAAACATTGCTATTCATTATCTTGTAAACTTTCAGGGATGTCAAAGATAATACAACTTTAGGCATAAAAGCCAGAACTCACTGGTACAAATCTGCTAATTTGTACACATAAATTCAAGTTTCAAAATGTTTACTCTTTATACATGCTGAATTTCATTGAAAACTTGTATCATATTGACCAGCAGGCTTGGCACACAGCATATTATGACAAAGCTAAAGTCATTTTTATTTGAACTCTTGCTGGGGGCTGAAAAAAAAAATAATAAAAAACTTAACGGATATTTGGATGCAATGCAACAATGCAATGACAACAATCCAATGACAGCACAACATGAAACATAATGGCAACTGTCAAACTTTAAAAAAGGGGGGGGGGGGGTTAAATTTCACGTAATGGCAACTGTAGAAAGGTACCACTACATGAAATGTATAATTTCAATTTAAAGTTGAAGGTGTTTGATGGTTTTACATATGGTTTGAATTGTGATTCATGAGCTTCAAATGTCTGCGTGTACACATATTAGACATTCTTATCTGTTAGCCTACTGATAACTTAGCAGGCAAACAAAGCCAAAAACTCAATCATTTGTTCATGTCACAGTAATCATTGTATCTGAAAAAACAAGTCTACCTAATCACTTTGAGTTTGAATGTCTTACTGTCTTACTGCGTACCCACACCACAGCACTGTTTAAATACTGATCTTTTTCTCTTGCTTGGTATTTTACAGCCTATATATACTTCCGTTCCACTATTTGCCAAAAGCCAGTTGTCCAGTGAACCTCCGTGATGGAGCCAAATGTGATTTCTGGATATTTCGGAATCAATTTCAAAGCCTCTGCTCACACAGCCTCAGTTCAACTAAAAACTCAGTTTAACCAATTTATAGACCAAATACTATGATGTGAAGACATGTTATTAAGAACTCAGAAGTTTTTTTGTGTTGTCTTTTGTTTTGTTGTGGAAATACAGCAGTCTTCATAAGACCAATATTTGCATTCACCATGTGATGTAACTCTACTTTTCCTTCCAGGGCAGCTCAATAACTTACTATCTGGTCAAGGAAAATTTAGAATGAAAGCAACTGTAGTCATCTTTCAAAGTCCTAAAAAGTCTATCTCACACACACACACACACACACACACACACACACACACACACACACACACACACACACACACACACACTTGGATTTAAGAAATACTAAAGAAGCAGCTGAAACCATGACATTCTGTCCTCTAGCCAACCTATGCTAATTGTAAATGCAACAGTAGCTCTGAAGTGCTTGTTTCAGCACAGCTTGTTTACATTTCTGTCAACAGTCTATTGTATGATGCCACTACAAATATAATCCTGAGCCAACCATCACTCTGAGTGACAGCTTTTCAACACATGGTCTATTTTTACGTCAGGCGTGACATGAACCAACCTCTAGTTTAAACAAAACAAGTCATTTTTAGTGCTTGTGTATCACTGTTACATGTACAACAGATAAGTGGCCGAAACAGTTTGAAAAGAAGCCATTTAGACTCTGACATTAATCACCAGTAATGTAACATCACACAATGTGGAATGCAACATAATTTGATAATTGGTGCAGTTAAGATAATAGGCTATAAACCTGATATTGTTTTAAACTGGAACAAAAAGACTACTATACCAGTGATTGCTAGAAAGAACATTGATTTTGGACCATACAGCTAAACCCCAGATTACTGTCACTGACAACACAAGTTAAGAGATTTGTTGTTTACAATATGTCAACATGGTAACACAGTATGGTTAAGGTTAGGGAGAGACCATGGTTATGACAAGTAAACTATGCTCAAAGGTCCATTTTGTAGGATTTAGTTGCATCTTGCGGTGAGGTTGCAGACTGCAACCAACTGAATACCCCTCATGTCACCCTCTTTACGGTGGCATGAAAAAAAGGACCTCTGTAGAGTCAGTGTGTGGTTTGTCCATTTTAGGCTATCGTAGAAACGTGCTGCAATAAGATTCCACTCCATGGAAGACAACCTACTTCCTCTGGAGAAATAAAGGGCTAATTCTAATGTAACAGAAACACAACAATACTTGTTTTCAGGTGATTATAAACTAATGAAAATATAATCATGAATATTAAATCCCATTTCTGCCAATAGATCCCCCCAAATCCTACACACTGAACCATTTAGCTATAGTTAGGGTTAATAAAAACTGACAATATAACAAACTGCCTATAATTGAAATGCTGAGCACATATTGCAATAACATTTTGCATATAATGAAATAAATTTAGATTTTAACCATATAAATTTCAGTAGCATTTTTAATGTAACAACTTAACATGCTGTATATAATGATCAAGTGTACTTCAAGTGCAAAAACCTAGGAATTCATCACTAGCTTCCCATCCAATAATAGTCTCAATAGAGTTGTCTGCCCGGCCTTTGCAGGGTTGGGCCAAATGATTAAATCCCCCCACCCAGTGAAGCAGTGAATTTCAAATGAATTTCATTTATTTTGGCTTATTGCTACAACATATGTTATTACATTAGATTTTTCATAAACATGTTTCCATTGAAATGACATTGTAGTAATCACCTGAATAGACCTTACAGCCAAGTTTTCAATTACAGCTTTCAATTAATCTCATGCTTTCATGACAGCAAATAGAGGCTGTACTATTTAGAAGCAAAACAGAAACTTGCAAAAGAAGTTTTAGACAAACCAAACACAATCCTATCCTAAAGTATTCTTTGATTTCAAATCAGTAGCCTTATATGGTTGTTATTTTGCATATCTGAGGCAATTGCATGGGTTAATCAATAAATTTTATTTTCTGAAAAAACTGCCCCCTCATAGTTTTCATAGTTTTCCTTCATAGTGGCCTATCGGACAAGCTCATTGTATTAGGACTATGGACTGTGATCAATCTATCAAAGTCAACAAACAAACTAAAAGGTACTCTCCTACTCTACTTTTCCACCCTGTAGCTTTGATCAAAGCTTTCATTTTGGTAATACTCACCTTCACATTACACTCTTTGTATTCATGGCCAGAAGCACCCTATAAAGAGACTAAATTGCTATCAATCTCATGCAGATAAGAAAATGCACAATCACACTGCTCAAAATGGTGTGTGTGTGTGTGTGTGTGTGTGTGTGTGTGTGTGTGTGTGTGTGTGTGTGTGTGTGTGTGTGTGTGTGTGTGTGTGTGTGTGTGTGTAACATATAGCATCAGCTTGTGTACAAACAATAGCTGAATGTGGTCCAATGCAGTATATCACTCACAACAGCTTTACTGAGGCCTTCTTTCACTGTTCACTTCTCTGTTAGATGCTATGCATCCTTGCCTTACTGTACATAAGACTATTTATTGTTTAAATTATTTTATTTATTCTTTATTTGCATTAAATCTGCTCTGAGGATGTTTATTAATGAAGTAGCCATGTATTTCTATTTTTCCTGTTTAGTATTTTTTCATATTTTATATAGAACAAACTACAACACTTTACCTTAAGTACATTTAGAGGCATCATGAAACCCATTACATCTATATCTATATAAATATGTATAATAGGATATATTCCTCAATGTATTTTTCTCGACAATGGATTCGATATTAGTCTTGTGGCAATCTTCAAGTCCCATAGCATGTTTATTATGAGGCATATGGAGTCTGGAGCATGCCACTGGAATAAGAATTAGACAGTGTTAAATTTAAATCATTTACCACCCCGGCAACACAACAACTGGTTGATCAGAGTTCTTGCTGCTGCTTGTACATCTTCAAATAAAAGAGCGACACATTTTATTGATAATCTCATGGATTTTTATGTTGTATATTTAATTTAAGAAGTAGGAGAATTTTTCAACTTTCAAGAAACACTGAAAATCTTGTGAAAATTTTAAAATCACTGGATTTGGAAATATATGTTTGCCACTAGACAGTGACAACATTAAGTGAATCAATTTGTAATCAATCAATTTCATTAATTAAATTACCATTAAACTACAACAAAGTCTGTAATTATTCTGTTGGTGCAGTCCAGACTCTATAGCATGAAGCCAGAGATGCAAGGAGTAATATCCAATTTACTGATTTACTGACAATTACTGATTTTCTGAAATATTTGACACAAAATACACAAAATACGTAATAAGTAATAGTAACAAGGAAAAACACAGTCCATTACATCCATCCTGTGTGACACAAACCAGTTTCACTCTAAAGTGGACCCATTTTTAACTATAGGCCTAAACATGCTTATGTCTCATAATCCCCAATGAGCAAAGCTTCAAAACGATTGTTACTGAGAAGGGGTTCATGACCTGACTCAGCTGTATCTGGAAGAGTGTGAAAGACTAGATTAAACTGTGACCTGGCCTGTCCGGCTCCATGTACTGCCAGGGAACACCAACAAGTGAGGAGTGCCTGTGCCTGGTACTCCTGTGGTCTGTCAGAGAGGCAATGCTCTGCACCCACAGACCTCTCTCCAATTCACGCTGTCAGCAGTACACTCCTGAACCAGGGCTACTACACTGCTTTTATACGAGGACTCTACCCTACCCTACCCTAAGTCTTCTCTCAACAGTTTGCAGTTGAAAACTTATGAAAAACAACTTTGTATAAGAAATGTTGATAATCCTCATATGCTGTCGTACTGTATTATCTCAAATATATTCAGAGTTTTTGACAGTGCAATCTAAAATGCCTTCTGACCACTATTTTTGTACATTATAAATAAAACATTCTAAAAAAGTCTTTTGTTTGTTTGGATTTGATAAGTATGCATCCATCCAGTTTTCATTGTAGAGTCTACAACTTCAGCAACACTCTTTCTACACCACTTACAATTATTATCAGGGCTCTCCAGGGTTTCTCTCCATCTGTCCTGCCTAATTTTTTTGTATACGGAGGATAGTCATACACAGAGGACACTGCCAAGTGCTTGCAATTGTTCTTCATTCAACTTGTTTCATAATTTAGCAAGTGGCGACGGGACTTTTCAGATTTCAATTATCTTCTTATAGAAGCAATAGCTTAAAAACTTTTGTTGTGCTCACCGTTAGCTTCAAGCCACAGCACATATTGAAGCTATTTTCCAAAGAAAAGTCTTTTCCTCTGCTCAGGTTTGGTCTGACATTTCTTTGTAGGTGGAGACCTACAAGTTTAGAATAGAATTTAAAATTCTCCTCCTTACTTACAGAGCCATAAATGGCCAGGCACCTTCTTATCTTAAAGAGCTCATAGTACCTTATTGCCCCACTCGAACACTGCGTTCCCAGAATGCAGGTCTACTTATGGTTCCTAAAGTCTCAAAAAGCAGAACAGGAGTCAGAGCATTTAGCTATCAAGCTCCTCTCCTGTGGAACCATCTTCCAGTCTTTGTCCGGGAGGCAGACACTGTCTCTACATTCAAGAGTAGGCTTAAAACTTTCCTTTTTGATAAAGCTTATAGTTAGGGCTGGCTCAGGCTTGTCCTGGACCAGCCCCTAGTTATGCTGCTATAGGATTAGACTGTCGGGGGACCTCCAAAGATACACCGAGCTCCTCCGTCCTTCTGTCCCCCTCCAACTGCACGCTTTCATGTCCTACCACGGCGTGTTACTAACTTAGCTCCTTCCCCAGAGTCTCTGTGCTTTGTCGTCTTGCAGGTTCCCATGGACAGTGGCTGAATCTGGATTGTGGATTGCAGCTGCGTCTCCTGCCTTGGCCCTGCCTGACATCCACTGCAACTGCTACTGCTGTTATTACATCCACTGTCACTGTTACTGTGACTGCATGTCTGTCTCTCTGTCTCTCTCCCTCTCTCTCTCTCTGACTGCATTTCTGTCTGTCTGTGTCTGTCTCACTCTCCGGCCCAATCCCAAACCAGTCCCTATCACCTAACCCTATCCACTACCCCTCCGTTTGCGCGTTCACGCACAGTTCCGCCATATTAAGGGCCATCCCAAACCAATTATCACCGAGTGGAAGTGGCTTGTCAAGCCCTTAAATAGCGAGTCTGCACAGGTGCAGGCTCCCCGGTGTGTGCAGCGGAAATCACGTCCGGAAAATGGAAGAAACAACATTCAAATGTAAGTTCCGTCTACTTCTTCCAAGTATTTTAGATCAAACACAAACATTTATCTCCTTGACACTGACTTTAGGCTACATCTCAAACTAAATAGAACATGTGAAAGATCACCAACAAATAACAGAAATTAAAAGGAGATTTGTGATTTGATTAGTCTTTATTTCGAACATATTAAAAAGATGATCACATTATCCCTAAAGCCGCATGTAGCAAACGCACAAATGCCTGCGTGCATAAATGAACGTCATCTATCTCATATTTAATGTTTTGAAATATTATGTGTTTACAGGGACAGTGGAGCAAACAAAACGGCTCATAGAGCTCAGGATCACAAACGACAGCCTCTTCACAAAGAAGAGAAATGCAGCAAAACAGGCATGGGAGTAAGTATCAATTTCACATGTAAATCCTGTTTGTAGAAAATAGGTTAGGTTATTCTTTTGATGATATTGTAACTCCTATATTTACTTTTGTTATTCTTGAGTTAACCATTACAATTCCTATGTAAATATTTTGTCCGTCATATTGCACTGTTTTGCTTCTACCTTCTGTCTTCATGTCTGTTCTGAATTTATATAAAGCACTTTGAATTGTCTTGAGTTTAAAATGTGCTGGACAATTAAAATAGCCCAGCTTTACCCTGCTTTTAATGGGCTAGGTTCTAACAACAAAGATATCTTCCTCTCTCCGTTTCATGTTGTGTTGTGCAATAGTTGTGTGATAAAGGAGATGGGGCTGCAGGACACCGTATCCCACAAGCAGGCTGCCAAAAAGTGGGAAAATCTGAAAAAGAAATATAAGGTGAATCATGTTATCTCTGGTTAATCGTTAGTGTTATCGCTGCTGAGAGCTTACCCACAGGAAATAAGAACGCCCCCAACAGGGTCAGGTACTGACCGGGGAGAGGACACAGCAACCACCTGGCCTTATTATTCCGAAATGCATGAGGCACTGGGGGCCAGGTCTGCAATATCCCCCCCAGTGCTTGTGGCATCATGCTTGCCAGACCCCACCATTCTCCCTCACCTGCAGAGAGCAGCCCTGGACCCTCACGTCCAACCAGCCCTCCTCAAGCCTCCTCAACTCCAGCCCATACACCTGGCCCTAGCCCCTCACCTGACTCTCCCCAGCCACCAGCCTCCAAAAGGAGATGTGAGAATAGCGTACTGAAATTTCTAGAATAGGAGTCGGCAAAAGAGGACAAGAGACAGGAGGAGTTTAACAAACAGAATGAACGTTTACTTTCAGCATTTGAGAAAATGGTAGATAAAATGTAGCTTTTTTTCTTTTTTGTATTTTTATTTTGTAAATGAAATATGCTGGAATTTATTTTGACACAGTAGACACTTTTTGTTTTACTCTTCTTGGAATTTATGTTTTTTGTCCAGTAAATTTAAGTTATTCAGAGCAAAAATAAAACATTTCTACTGGGATCTTGTTTGATAGACTGGTTTATTTGTCAGGGACAATGCAAAAAAGGAAAGTGACACATTCTAGATGTGCTTGGATCAGTACAATGGGTTACATCAAATCAGACTTGCTTTATATAGCACTTTTCAGAAAATAAAGATTCAACACAAAATACTTGACAGAATAAAACAAAGCGCTCCAAAATGTGGAGGTTACAACACAAAATACTTGACAGAATAAAACAAAGCACTCCAAAATGTGGAGGTTACAATGACCTTGTTCAAAAATAATCATGCTCCTGCAGGTGTTGTGGAAGGCGGTCAGGTGCAGACAGCTGGGCAGCTATCCTTTCCCTGATATGATTCCCAGATGTCTCAGCTCTGTCAGGTGTGACATGGACGGGAACTGGGTGGTCTTCAGCAGGTTCAATGTCCTCCATCTCCAAGATATCATCTGTCTTCGGGCACAGATTATGCAGGAAGGCACAACAGGCAACAATATCTGGTGCAAAGGCAGGACTGACCTCCAGTGCCTTGAAAAGCATGGCCCTCCATCGTGCTTTCATCATGCCAAAGGCACGTTCAACTACTGAACATGCCCTTGAATGATGGGTATTGAAGCACTCCTGCATCCGACCCTGAAGAGGCAGCTTGTAGGGTGTGATGAGTGCTATCGGTTTTTCCAGACAAGTATAGCCACCATCTGCTAGGAGGAAATAGCCCGCTGGTGGGTAGAGTGACTTATTAAAGATTGGGCTATTTCTCAGGACCCTGGCATCATGCACAGACCCCGGGTACCCCACAAAAATGTCCAGAAACCTGCCAGTTGCGTCAGAGATGGCCTGCAGATGAATATATGGAAATAACTTATAGTTTATGTAATCCATGCGATGTTGGTCTGGTGGTTTGATTCTGATATGGCAACCATCGATTGCACCAGCAGCACAGGTGAAGACTGGACTTCGGGCAAGCTGGCAGAAACCCATACCAATGTCTGGTAGCATGTCTTGGGATGGCAGTGAGATGACTGTACCCAGTTTGCCTTTGATTTCTGCAGCTATCCGATGAATTACCTGGTGCACAGTGGACCTGGGGACCCCAAAGGCACGGCACACCACTGACAGGGAAAGGCCATGTGCCAAGCAGTATAAAAACATGAGGACCTCCAACTCTTGGCCCCAGCCATGGTCCCTCGGACTATGGATGATCCTCAATAAAAGGTTCACCGACTGTCGAGTGAGCCGGAGGTCTCTTTTCAGGCAGCTCTCTGGATTGTTATAAACTTTGAGGATTGGAATGTTGGGGTTCAGCTGCATGTACATCCCACGTCCCTAGGAAAATACAGGACAAATATTTTCAAAACTTCATCTCATCAAGTCCCAAATCACAACAGATAACAGATTGAATTAATACATCCCTTGCAAAATAAATAAATAACTGCTTCCTATATTTGATTTATTTAATTATATTGCTTGCTGTATTGATAATGGACCTTACATCAAGATGTAGAGTGTTAATAGCACTGTCAACAATAGCCAGGTTATATTCATACAGTTGCATGTCGAGAAAATGATGTTAAAGAGTTCAATATTTTCTGTCAGTTATTCCAAGAAAGAATAAGTAGGATACCTCTACTTATCAAGTGTAATTAATATACAGTGAAAGTTTCACTTTTTTAATTAAATTAAGCTGTTATAATTAACTTTATACAGTACAGTGTGTATATATATATATATATATATATATGTGTGTGTGTGTGTGTGTGTGTGTGTGTGTGTTTTTGATGCATCTGTGTTTTATTGGTCTAGTATCACTAGCAAAATACGTCAATGATACTACCTGAGCTGTGGAAATATATTACAGTAATTGCAGTTCAGTACGCCAATTACCTCTTGCTCATACAACAATGCAGCGACACGTTGTAGACGCCTTTGTCTCATGCGAGACACCATTCTCGCTCCTCTTAGCCTGTTAAACAGCATGACAGCTGCGGCACAGGCAACACATCTGTCCATCTCCACGACAACTGTTCTTTCCTGTTTCCGGTAAGGTAGCAAGGGCATCCCACTTGTTTGGCTTCACTTTTATACCCTCCCCCTCAATCAGGAGTGCCCTCTGCAGCTGCAAGTGTCACTCCATTCGAAGTGACACTCGGTAGTGAAGGGGCAGTGAGTAGGGACTGGTTTGGGATTGGATGTCCCTCTCTCTCTCTCCCTCTCTAACCCAATCGGTCGAGGCAGATGGCCGCCCACCCAGAGTCTGGTTCTGCCCGAGGTTTCTGCCTGTTAAAAGGAAGTTTTTCCTCACCATTGTCACCAAGTGTTTGCTCATGGGGGAATTGTTGGTTTCTTTGTAGATAAAAGAGCTTGGTCTGTACCAGCTCTATATGGAAAGTGTCCTGAGACAACTTCTGTTGTGATTTGGCGCTATACAAATTGATTGATTGATTTGAATTGAGACGCCCAAGTCAAAAAGTCACTGTTCTAGCCCCAGAGAGAGGGCCTTGAGATTATCTACTATTGTTTTAGATCAAGAATTTGTTAGGCTTTCACCACTAAATAGTGGGGACCCAATGATGCAGACAGACACAGGACTTATGAAAACAAAATGGTATTTATTAACAATAAGGAAGAACAAAAAGCGCATTCAAACAAGTGGGAAACAACTAACTAAAAGTGCACGCAAAAGGAGTGGATAGTAACAAAAGGAGCTCCGACTAGGCGGGTATGAAATTACGGCATGCGTGGAAGCAGCAGGTAGGCACTGAAACAAAGAAAACAGCACACTATAAGTGGCGAAACAAAAACAGTGGAACATTAACTGTTTCTCAGAAGGAGAGGAGGACAAAAGAGACGTAGTACTCACAGCAAAACAACCAGACACCGTCATGGGAGGATGAAGAATAATCCGGCACAGGTAGGAGAGGGCTCTCTCCTTAAATACTGTGCCCATCAGGAACAATGCCTCTCAGGTGAGTCCTGAGGGGGGCGGAGCTGACTGAGGTAAGGGGACACCCAGCCACAAAGACAGGGGAGAACAGACAGACAACAAACACTAGCAAAAAAAGGGCAAGGAGACACACTAGGGGTGCTTTTCATTTGGTAAATTGGTCTCCTCGTCTCCTCGACTCGCTTCCTCTCCTCGCGTCTTAGCTCTGCCCAGCAAGGACATGAAAGAGGGATGTGAGGAAGAGATGTGAGGACGGAGGAGACGAAACTCCGAAATGAAAAATCCTCGCTCCACAGACTTCTGCGTAGGTTACGCCGGTGTATCCTCACTCTGATCTCCTTCAGAAGCCTCCTCTCTCCTCGCTCCTCGTCTCCTTCAGGTGCATTTAAGCAATTGGAAGATCCTTCATCACGGTGGAGGGGAAACGACTTCCGGGTCGACAAAGGAGAGAGGAGACGAGGAGGCACAATTCAACGTAATGAAAAGCACCCCACGAGAGACAGGTAAGCATGTTCCTAACAGAATTAGATCTGTCACACGTGTAGTTTGGCCAACAATAATAGTTTACTTATAATCCTAACAATGTCAAATTTAAAAATCGCAGCTAAAAGTGAGTTATTACTTGCAGGCTTTTTCAGGGCTCTTTGGTACTTAGTTGCCCTATTCACTTCACCATGATACCCCTGGGTTTGTATTACCGGTTGTGGAAAGTGTGCTCACTTCACACAGTTTGAGGCAACTAAATTCTTGAAAATTGTAAAATTTTGGCACATTTACACTGTTGCTCTTAGATCATTTTGTAAAAGGAAATCATGGCTACAGCAGCGGAAAAAAGGAAGCAATGCTTTGAACATATCCATCGATCCATTTTCTATACCGCATATCCCTTTCGGGGACGCGGGGGTGCTGGAGCCTATCCCAGCCGTCGACGGGCGAGAGGCAGGGTACACCCTGGACCGGTCGCCAGCCGATCGCAGGGCACAAACAACAATTCACACACACACTCACAACTAGGGGCACTTTTACAGTCACCAATTAACCTGATGAGCATGTTTTTTTTGGTCTGTGCCCGACCCGGGAATCAAACCGGCAAACTTGTTGCTGTGAGGCACACGCACTACCTGCTGCGCCACCGTGCAGCCCCTTTTGAGCATATATGCTGGTCTATTCAGTGTTTCACAAGAATGAATGCTGCCAACCTCTACGCTGCAAAGAACACCAAAATCAACCTTTACTTGCTGCTGATATGGTCATTTTGGTTTTAGTTATTGTAATACAAACTGATAGTTTGTGTCACGGTTCGTGCAAGGAATTTGCCAGGACCCAAATGCAGAGTACAAAAGAACAAGTTTATTTTCCAAAAGTAACAACAAAAAAATCAACATAAAGGGAAAACACTCAATCTGAGGACAACCAACTGAAATTCACCTTGAAGGGAAAAAAATAACAAATAAAAGTCAAATAGAACACAAGACAAATTACTTACAACAACAGAAAACGTCCAGGAGAATGCTCAGACTGGAGAATGACAAAGTACAAAGAAAATCTATAGAGACTGGAGCGAACGATGTGAGGCAGGAACTAAGCTCGAGAGCAAGGCACATGAGAGAAGCAATACGCAAAATTCAGATGGGCGCCAGCAGCGCAAGTGGATTTTCGTAAACCGTGTGTAAACCGAGTCGTGCGCTCTGGTCACCAACACCTCACAGTCAGGTTTCCACAGTGTCTGGCATTTCACTGCGATCAATTATTAGCAACAGCCGCAATTCAATGCAACTATCTGAGTCAGCACATACAGTCAGACCTAAATTTATATATTTTGATCCGTATCTCATCTGACCACATGGAAAGCGCGTTTGGCACGCGTAATGGTCATTCAACCTGACTGAATGTACACAGGTGAAACAGGGATGTCTGATGATCTGTGACTCAAATTGCCTGGTGACAAACGTATATGCCACTTTCCCCGGGTCGGCACATGACTCGTTCATCGTGGCGAATTCTAGCATCCCTACAGTCTTTCAGGGGGACACCCCTCTGGATGGGTGGCTGCTAGGTGATAACGGCTATCCACTGAAAACGTGGTTGATGACGCCATATATCACACGGTCAACAAGACGGCAGCATGGTTTTAACAGTATTTTCAGCAGTGCTCGGTCAGTCATCGAACCAAACTGCGATCAATAATTAGCAGCAGCGATGATTCCATGCAACTGTCTCAGCACATACAGCTGGACCTATATTTTGATCAGCATCTCATCTGACGACATCGCAAGCGCGTTCGGCACGCGTAATGGTCACTCACCCCTGACCGAATGTACACAGGTGAAACAGGGATGCAATCTAATCGGTTAATGTCGCTGTGCCAACAGAAACAGCCATGACATCCTACAGAGCATATATACTGCATCTACCTCAGAGCACTCGAGAGACAGAGAGAGACAGACACATGGAAAAAACGTGGAGGCGTGGAGTGGGTTTGACACAGCTGAGTCCAATCTTCACCAATCACACCAGCTCCTGGCCTCACCCTTAAAAAACGCTGCTGGCGAGGCACATGGCGAGTTTCGAGGATGACTGAGCCCACGCAGGAACCTGTCTTACACCCAAACTTCTCCCAGGAGGAGACTGACGTTCTGGTCCAGGCTCGCAGTGGCTGTATCTACGGCCTCACGAAATTTATTTCAATACTGTCTGTCTGTTTAGTGTCTGTTGATCATCAGATGTTTTTTGAACTGATGTAACCACGTTTAATGACAAAGCTGGGCAGCGAGGCACTCCCTCCTCTCCTGTGCTCTCCCAGTTGACACGGCAAATGCAGTTCGGCCTCTACCCATCTTAAGTCCCTTAATGTGTCCTCCGTTAGTTCATAGTGACATCCAAGTCGTACAGCCATGTTGTGTAAAAGGTAACATTCCATGAAGAATGCACCCACACTCTGAGGGCTGCATGTTAATGAACCACCTGTCCGGTCCAGACATCTAAAATGCATTTTGAGAACCCCAAATGTGCGTTCGATGACTGACCGAGCACTGCTGAAAACAATGTTCTAGGGATGCTAGAATTCGCCACGATGAACGAGTCATGTGCCGACCCAGGGAAAGTGGCATACACGTTTGTCACCATGCAATTTGAGTCACAGATCACCAGACATCCCTGTTTCATCTGTGTACATTCGGTCAGGTTGAGTGACCATTACGCGTGCCGAACGCGCTTGCGATGTGGTCTGCCTATCCTTAATAAAAACCTGTTTGCTCCTCTGATATTGAACTTGGGAGAAATTTTTCAAGGTGCATAGCTTGCACTTTTGCCAGAATCTGTTCAGACCCAAACGCTGTGACTCAAAAAATAGAGGAGGGAGATGATGAAAAGTTTAAGGTGTTTAATGATCTTTCGAACAGAGTAATGCGGTCAAATCTGAGTGATCCAATCACTTGAGCAGATGGGCATTTTTGGATTCAGCAATTTACGAGGCAGACCGACAGGATGTAGGCTGGAGCATGAGGTAGACAACTGAGCACAGAAAACAAAAGTCAGGGAGGGAGGCAGACAGGCAAAACGGTTCTTTTGGTTGATCACAAAGTAACTATTTAGGTGAGCAGACGATTTGACAAATACTGGTTGGAAGGCCATACTGTGGTAGCTGATGGGTCTTGATTGAATAATTGAAGTCAGGTGTGGTCAGGACAGGAGGAGGCCAGACCCAGGCCAAGCAACACCCTTCAGTAACACATACCCACACAAGACAGTCAAGAAACAGAAGAGAAGGGATACTGCGGATCCCCACAGAACCTTGCCATCGACATTCAACAAAGACACAGGCCTTGAGGAGAAGCAGGATATCGGGTCCTTATTACTCCTTAAAGGCACTTTTACAGATACTTGGGGTAATGTTTAGGTAGGGAACCTTGTTCCAGAGATTCATTGTATACTGAAAGAAGTAATGGACTCTCTTTATTTCTGAAATTTAAAACAAATCCACTGAAAAAGGCTTTGAAAAAAGCTTTGATATTTTTCACAGCTTTGATTGATGTTACTACTTCTTACAAGCTTAGTCCAGAACATTAATAGCCCCAGGGTCTAAAGTGGGGCCTTAAAGCTTTTGAAGAAATAAGGTCATACCAGTGGTGTCAGATGAAGATTCTGAACAATAAAAACTTATAAAGCTTCCATTGATTTCTGTAGGGTCCGTGACCAGCAAGCCCGAAGAGTTCTTGATCTACGGGATGATACAAGATGCTGTTTTGGGTCTTGGTTCGTGTGCTAAGACCTTGATTGCTTTGTCTCCATGTTCATAATATGAAGGCCGAGTACGCAATAGAAGCTGCTCTGTGTCCTCCATAGTAATAAGATTGAACTAAAGCTGTAGATCAAGTCTGTTTGAATAGATCAGGAAATGGACGCACAATATATTGCCAATCATTGAGAATATTCAAGGTAAGTTTTTGAATCTGAATTTTATATCATTTTTTTTAATATGCAGAGCAGAAAATTATTTGTCTCTGCTGGTATGTTTTCCATGTTTCCAGTTGTAGTCATCAGAAATTAAACTGGGTTGAGTAGTGGCTATGAAATTGTCTATGGAGGTTAACATGAATACAGTAAATTTATTGTCAGCTAAGAGAAAAGGATTGAACCTCCAGGGTGATGAGTAGACCTAGAGATGGATATCTGTACAATGAGCTCCATGATTGGAGATGATATTCAGTAGAGTTTACTATAGAAATCAGAGTCAGAATCAGAATCAGAATTCCTTTATTGATCCCCGAGGGAAAATTGTTTTTTGTACAGTGCTCCACACAAAACAGAATTACAGATTAGAATAAAAAAGAGAGAAAGAACAAGAAGGAATAAATATAAAGGCAATATTAAGAAACAGAATATTAATACTAAAGATATATGTAAATAAGAAATATACAACACAAATTAAGAAATATACAACACAAAATATGCAACACAATGAAATGTACAATAATAATGCTGTGAATAATAATAAAAAAAAGTAGTCAATACGGGACTGGTGCATCCTGGGGAACAAGGAAAATTCTTTTGTTAATTGGTTATGAAATCTCCAGGGATCAACACACCTGTTTTGAATCGCAAATTCTAAGACTACATTGGACATGGAGGATTGAGTGAATGTGTGGGGGTTTGATCGCTCTAGTGTTGATCAATGACACTGTCCCCAACAAGAATCAGTAGATGGTCATTCATCAAGGAAAGGCTCTTGAACAGTCGATCCATAAAACTGGGATTCTTGAACTTCAACATGTATACTGTATATTCACTATCATCACTGGTGTTTGTAATAATGTGTCTACAATAATCAGGTATCTACTATTTTTATCTGCAATAACCTTTGTTGAGGAAAATCGGATCCCTTTGTTAATCAGTATAGCTACCCCTCTGATTGTAGAATTTAAAGTAGAATAAAAAAAATTTCTGGCCCATGGGCATATTAACCCAGCATGCTTATTGGCGTGTCCTCCACCATGCCTTCGGTGCCTGCTGCTTGAGGAACAAGGAGCCTTTCTGTGTGGAGTTTGCATGCTCTCCCCGCATTCACCTGGGGTATCCTCCTTAAAAAAAAAACATTAAAAAAATGATGCAAGAAGATCACCACCTGACCAATGGTGACAAATGAGAACTGGGTCCCCGAGCACCGCTGTCGGCTGGCAGCCCACCACTCCTGGTCTGCCGCGGAGGAAGGATGTGACGGGATGGGTTAAATGCGGAAAAATGAATTTCACAAAATGCATGGCGTGTGCAGTTTCCCCCCTCTGTAACTCTGTGTGTATGTGACTAATAAAGGGATGTCTTTCTTTCTTTCTTTCTTTCTTTCTTTCTTTCTTTCTTTCTTTCTTTCTTTCTTTCTTATTATTATAACGTAAATGGGTTTCCTGTAAAATGTTATGTGAGTATTGAAGCATCTCAGGAGGGTATGTACTTTTGATCTTCTGACAGGATTACCCTTACCTTTAATATTCCAACTTAAAAATTTAACAGAAGAATCAGTCTGAAGTTATTTGAAGTATTAGCAATTAAGGATGGCATCTATAGGAAATTTCACATCCTCACACATTTCCATCCTCAAACAATGGAAACCATTATATAAACTTCAGTGGGAGCCTTTTCCTTACATTTTGACCCCTAAAGTCTGGTGTAATTCAATATGATCAAAACAATAAGAAGAACAATGACCAAAAAAAATAAAGCAGGAGCAAAACCCTTAGGGTATAAATGAAAATTAACCAAGCGATCAAGCTAAATGGATGCAATTAAAACAAAATGTAGACTGGGCAAGACAGGCATTGAGTGCTTTTCATTATGTTGAATTGTGCCTCCTCGTCTCCTCTCTCCTTCGTCGACCCGGAAGTCGTTTCCCCTCCGCCATGATGAAGGATCTTCCAATTGCTTAAATGCACCTGAAGGAGACGAGGAGCGAGGAGAGAGGAGGCTTCTGAAGGAGATCAGAGTGAGGATACACCGGTGTAGCCTACGCGGAAGTCTTTTATTATTTAAGGGGCGTGTCGTATGTGGCACACATTTGAATCATGGCGGGAGCAGGGGTGCTTTTCATTACATAAATTGGTCTCCTCGTCTCCTCCACTCGCTTCCTCTCTTCGCGTCTTAGCAAGATCCTCGCTCCACAGCCTCAGTCCGAAGCAACGTCAATTACTGATGACGTTTGCACAGCTGTAAAAGCTGTAAAACGTGATATTATGGTCAGATCTGCAGTCAGACTGTTCTACTCCTGATTGCTATTGATGAGGTTTCAATTATATGCCGTTAGAGGCGTAACAGAGGACGGGTGTGTGGTAGATTAAACCAACAGCCTTGTAGCCTTGCTTTAAAAAAACGTAAATATATACCAAGAATTTTCATTAATTTCTTGGTGACAGATACAATTGTTAAAAGGACACAGTTGAAACAAGAATCAGGATTACATTTGTGAAGACCTGCTCCCACCATGATACAAACGTGTGCCACATACGACACGCCCCTTAAATAATAAAAGACTTCCGCGTAGGCTACACCGATGTATCCTTGGGGGCAAGGAGGGGCCAAGATGGCGCTCTAAACGCATGTGTTTGGATGAGCTCCGCAAACCTAGCAACTTTCTGTTATAGACTGAGTGAACGAAGAAGCTATTTTCACTTGTTTTGATGATAATCCTGCCTAGCTACTTTTGGTCAATGCCAAAATTCCAAAATGAAAGGCCCAGAGAAAAGAGAGAGCGAAGTGAAAAAGTCGCTAACCGGCGCTAACTCTTCTAGCGTGTTTGCTAATGGGCAAGCTGAAGCTAAGAACGCGCTCATTGACAACATGCACGACTACCTCGGAACGGATTCCAGCCCAGTAAAGGTAACGATGATGGAAGAAGACTTCCCTCCGCTTCCCGTTACACCATCTAAGCCTCCTGCAGTTAAACAGAGAAAAGTTGAAGACAGGGAGTCATCCACTCTTCACTCCCAGTTCGCGTCCCTCTCCCAGTTGATAAACAGCAGATCGGATACGCTAGAAAAGATGGCCAGTAACAACTCCAATGTGATTGCAGAAATGAAAGATGCAGTCAAGGAAAACGCCAAGCAGATTGCAGACATTAAAGAATCGTTTGACTTCGTCTGTGCTGAGTTAAAAACCATGAAGAACAGAGTTGATACCATTGAATCCCGCATCATGAAGTACGACACTCAGGAGAAACGCATTTCCCACCTGGAGAGTTACTCGCGCCGCTGGAATCTAAAACTCTATGGCTTGGAGGAGAAAGAAAAGCAAGATGTATGAGGAGAGGTCATCCAGGTGTGTCAAGCTCTTCTTCCAGATGCCAAGGATAAACTACCAGACGTCATCGATACGGTGCATCGCCTCGGCCCCAAGAAAGCGAGCAACGCCCAGCTTAGAGGCATCATCCTGCAGTTCACCTCTCGGATCTACCGTGATGCTGTGTGGCGCACCGCCAAAAACTCAACTTTCCTGAAGAATAAGCACTTAAAGCTGGCAGAGGACTTGTCTGCAGAGGACAGAGAGAGGAGGAATAAGCTGTGGCCCGCCGTCGAAAAGGCACGGAAGGAAAACAAGCTGGCTTTCTTTGTGGGAGGCCGTGCTTTTGTGAATGGAGCTGAAATATTTCCACCTTGGACATGGTTGGTATACCAATGTAGCATGAGGTACAATCAGAGTACAGTCCACAATGGCATTTATTACTTTTCACTGGACATTCATTCTCAAGTCAAATAGATGCATCATGCTTTATGGCCAAAGCTGCTATTTATTTTGAACTTTTTGATGACACAGTTCTGAATTTTAAGCAGCCTCTTTTAGTTATTCTTTGTCCTCTTTTTTTCCCTCTTAATATTTAAACAGGACAAAGAGAGAAAAATAGTACAATTATACTGGGAAGGATGAATGTCATTTTGAATACATTTTACTGTACTCCTGTTCACACAGTGTTATTTGGTATTGACCCATATGTTCACATCTTTCTAAAAAGGTTTGTTGCTCTCCTAGTTAGCACATACTAAAGATCCACAAGTTCTTTTAGGTGTATTACGACTCTTTAAGTCTAGCACTTTCTTCTTTTCTTATTCCTTTTTTGTAGTTGTCATGTCTTTGTCTATTATTTCATTAAATGCGAGAGGGCTAAGAAATAGCATCAAACATAAAGCTACATTCCTACAACAACTAAACAGTGACTTTTGCTTTATACAAGAATCTCACTCAACTGAGCAGGATACTAATTTCTGGAGGTCGCAGTGGGGCCCTGATTTGTGGCTTTCTCATGGGTCAAATCATTCGGCTGGTGTTTGTATTTTGAAAAATCGTTTCAATGGAAAAGTGTTGGTCTCTGACTGTGACAAAGATGGCCACTATATATTTCTTGTGCTTGAAATTACAGGCTCTAACTATATCATAGCTAATGTTTATGGGTTTAACTCACAATCAGAGAATAAATCTTATATTGACAGATTAGAAAAACGATTGCTCCACTCCATCTAAATTTCCGAAATC
This sequence comes from Chaetodon trifascialis, assembly GCF_039877785.1. NCBI lineage: Eukaryota > Metazoa > Chordata > Actinopteri > Chaetodontiformes > Chaetodontidae > Chaetodon > Chaetodon trifascialis. The sequence goes on from NC_092059.1 coordinate 29,676,459, forward strand.
CATTATAATTCTTGGGGGCGACTTCAATACTGTGCTTGATAATAACATTGATAGGTGGCCTCCAAAAAGTTCAGACTCCTCTAGCTCTTATGTTAAGATGTTTATGCAGAAATTTAATTTAACTGATATATGGAGGGATACACATTTACTTGAGAAAACATATACATGGAGCAACAACTCTTTATCAAGTCAGTCACGCATTGATTATTGGCTTATTTCAAAAGGGCTAGATAATGTTGTAACTGATATCTCTCCATCACCGTTATCTGATCATAAAACTATCAATATTGTCATTCCATTAGTGCATCTCTCCACTATCTCTAAATCCTCATACTGGAAACTTAACAATACCATTCTTAAACACAAAGTTGTAATTGCTGAAATTGAGAGATTAATAAGATATCACTGGAACAAAGCACTAAATGAAGATTTGTTTAGTAATAATTGGGAGTTACTAAAATACGAGATTGCTAAATACCTTAGGAAATATGGTAGTGATCTGGCAAAAAAAAAGAAGAGCAGAGGAGACTGATACAATATTCAGAATTGCATGTTTAACCTCCAAGCCAGTAGATGTCCTTACTGAGTTAGAGAAAGCTGAGCTCATAGATCAGCAGCGTAGGTTGGATGAGATATATAAACATAAAGCTGAAGGAGCATTTGTTAGATCACGTAGGAGATGGCTTGAAGAGGGAGAGCAGAACTCTGCTTATTTTTTTAGGCTGGAAAGACAGCAGTCTAAAAACAACTCTATACAACAATTAAAAATTGATGGTTTGATTATTGATGATCAAAAGAAAATAGCAAACTACTGTGCTGAGTTTTACAGTAATCTTTATGCCTCCAATTACTGCCAGCAAACTGCCTCTAACTTTTTTGATTCTATTCCTAATATTAATCAATTGAATGTAGCAGATAAAGATTTCTGTGACAGACCTATTTCACTGAATGAGATCACTGATGCAATTAGCCATTTAAAAACCAATAAGTCACCTGGTGCAGATGGCTTTACTGCCGAACTTTACAAGCAATTTTCTGTGAGTTTAGCCCCTTTTTTAAAAGAGGTATTCGTTGAAAGTACTGACAGAGGTTCACTTCCCCCTACATTATGTCAAGGTCTTATCACCCTGATCCCCAAACCTAAAAAAGATCCCCTCATTCTGGATAATTGGCACCCAATCGCCTTATTAAATAATAATTAAAAAGTCTTTGCCCTTATACTAGCTAAAAGAATGAAATCTGTCTTAGACACTATTACTGACGAATGTCAGTCTGGTTTTATGCAAAATAGACTTATTTCCAACAATATACGTTTAATTTTAGATATTTTGGATTACTCAGATTTTGTTCAGGATGACAGTTTCATTCTTTTTTTCGATTTTTACAAAGCCTTTGACTCCCTAGAGCATGACTTTATGATGACTGCATTAAGCAAATTTGGTTTCGGTAATTACTTTTGCAAAGCTGTGAAAACATTATACACTAATGGGAACAGCTCTATTAAACTTAGCGGTGGCACATCCCCCAGATTCTCCTTAAAACGTGGGGTCCGACAAGGGTGCCCTCTGTCAGTATACCTCTTCCTTTTAGCTGCACATTACTTAATTTACAGATCAAATCTAGCTCTTTAAAAGGCATTACTATTGCCAATCAGGAAATAATCATCAGTCAACTGGCTGATGATACGGTCTTGTTTCTAAAGGATGACACTTAGATTCCAAAAGCGGTCAGCACTATTGAGTCTTTCTCTAATGCATCTGGGCTCTCCCTTGTAGTGTGTACTACCTTAATTTGATGTTGCATTCGTTGATAAAATGTTGGGGCACCACCTTCCTCAGCTAAGAAGAACTGCAGAAATTAACTGCTATAACACTGATAAATACTAACGAATGGACTAACAGTAAACCAGTCTGATAACCCTAAGTGTAAATTCTGGATACAGGGATCGTAGATATTCAGTTCAAAAGGACACCGTCTAACCAGGACTTAAATCAAAATATCATTTATTAAGCAGAATTGTGGATAATGGGTAATGTACCATGAATAATAACACAGAAGATGGGAGGTGATATGACAGAACACACAAAAAACTTATGGCAAAACAATGGTAAATAAATTGGCGATAGTGAGAGGCAGTCGAAAGGGAATAATGGGGACGCGAACGCAGAGTTAAGGGAAAGAACGATTAATGGAGAGAATTTGGACGAATTGACCTACTCTTAACCTCACGGACCAACTCCTATTCAAACCCGCTTAGCGTGCCTACTTGGTTGCTGGCGTCCCGTTGTGCTCTGCTCCGAACTGGCTCGAAGACGTTCCAGATGTTCGTCCGTGGCTCAATCTGCTTGGCGTTCTGGTGGAAGGCCCAGGCCCCAAGATGACGAGCTGGTGCTGAATGGGGCGTCTCTGGAACTGATTCGGCGGTGTCGGTTGCAGATGAGGGACTGCTCCGGATGGTTGTGAACCGGACCAAGGATCAACAGCTGGCCGCAGGGTTTGGTTTGGTTCGGTTGAGTCCGTGACGGACTATTTTAGATTTTTGTTACGATCCTGGCTTCTTGTCTCTCCCTGTGTGTCTCCTCTCCCTTATCCCTGTGTGTGTGTCTGTCTGTCTACCCCTGGATCCGTGGCTGGGCAGCCCCTCACCTGCTGCCAGCTCCTCCTACTGCTACTCACCTGCAGTCACTCTCCCTCATCTGGGAGAGTATTTAAGACGTGGACTTCCAGCTCCTCGTCGCCGGATTATTCCATTGAGCTCCTCGTCTTTGTTGGTAGTATGGTTCGTAAGTACATGTCTTTAGTCTCTCTCTCTAAGTCAGAATTACGTTTGTTTGTTGTCCACATTTTCTCCAGTCTCTAAGTGAGCTGTGTTTTCCTTTGTTTCAGTGCCTGCCTGCCGCTTCCACGCGTGCCTCTTGTCATACCCGCTTCGTCGGTGCTCCTTTTGTTTTCCACTCCTTTTGAGTGCGTCTTTTGTTTGGTATTATCCGCTCGTTGAGCATGTTTTCTGTTTCCCTTTTTATTAATAAATTTGTTTTGTTTTCACACAACCTCTGTATTCGGGTCTGCATCTCTGGGTCCTATTGCATCGGCTATACAGCCCCTTAACAATTTTAGATAGTACAAATTAAGAGTCTCTTCGATGGCCGGTCGAAGAAGGCTACAAAATTAGTATTACTTGCCTAAATTTACTGATGTTAAAAACAAAACGTTTGGCTAAAGAGAAAGTTAACTTTGAAGCTTACGGCAAATTATAAGAATACGTCCTCTGAAGATAATTTACGCTCCTCGGAATGGCTTGGAATAGCTCGAAGACGAAAACTTAAGGAGCAAAACGACTGTGCAAAACTTAAGACAAAGAAGTAAGGAAAAGAACTCAGCTGAGAGTAACTAGACGTGAAAAAGAAAACAAAAGAACTACAAAAACAAAACTAACTAACTAACTAACTAACGCGCACTACACGCAGTTTTTAAAGGTCGCTCCGGGGCGTGTCGAAAGGGCAGGCCATCGAATCACGTGAGACGGTCTGTGACGCGCGATCGCCTCAAGGAGCTGAACTAATCAATGATTCATACGAGGGGCTCATCTGCTTCTCACTATGGTCAATCACATATAATTTCAATGACAAAATTTCAATGACATTTCAATATTGTTCACAGCATGCATTAGACACTTACTATGGTTGGGTGACAACATTAAATGGTAATCATGGTACAGTTTCATCCCAACATGTATAATGATTCAATGTATAACTAATGCACAAATAAAGATACAGGAATAAAGAAGGCAGGCTATATTTGCCAAAAATGATTATCACGATTACGGTTACTTATCGATAAATGTGCCAAGTCAAGCATATTCACTCTGATGGTTAGGAAACTCTGGATGGCAGTATGGTTTTGTGGTGACAATTCAGACAAACTTTTATAAAACCGTTAAAATCACAACTTGGTCATACTTCAGGTCAGAGATACTGGAAAAGCATCAATATTATGCGTACAACGAGTCCTGCAAGTTGAAAACATGAAAAGTTAAGTTTAACATAAAATCTGGTTATCTTGGAGTGTTGAGGAAAATCACACAAGCATACACAAGTTGCTTCAATGGATGTTCGGTTTATGACCCATCAGCATTTGCTGATGTTTGTGGATGTTCCTCTGGAGCCTGGCGTTTGTCTCTCCAGACGGTTTTATTGTCCTGATCTCTCTTGGGGCTATCAGGAGCCATGAGAAACATAGTGAGGAGAAGGTGAGGAGAAGGCCAGCTTTGATGTTGAGGTGTATGTGTCCCTGGCTTCCCTGAAAAGAAAACATGGAGGAGATGTCTCTTGTCCAGACATCTTGTCTCTGAAATTAACACCTTCCCTGTAAACAGTTCAAATGGTCAATAGCTCTTGTAAGTTGGGATGCTTTACAACTCCATTTCTCTTGAAGGAATGCAGAGAGGGTAAGAGAAGGTCAGTTAGAGGCCAGTTCTGCTACACCCTCAATCTCAATAAATGTGAGTTGTTACCAGTGAATAATTGTACAGTAACCTCAATCTTTAATATTCCTGTCAGGAACTCTATTACATATCTTGGGATTCAAATTACCAAGGATAGAAACTCTAGATGTTCCTTAAACTTTAATCCAATTATTGAAAAGACACAAAAGGTTCTAAATCACTGGTTACAAAGGGACTTATCTTTAAGGGGCAGAGCTCTGCTGACTAAGGCAGAAGGTTTATCTCGTCTAGCCTACGCTGCCCAATCATTGTATGTTGATAATTCAACATGTAAATCTGTTGACAGGATGTTATGCAATTTCTTATGGAAAAACAAAACTCACTATATCCGGAAATCTACTGTTTTAAATGCTTACAACAATGGTGGACTAAATTTTATAGATTTCACTTCCCTTAACAACACATTCAAAATAAAATGGATCAAACAGTATTTTAAGAACCCTACTTCTATCTGGAACTTCATCTCTCACTATGTTTTTTCACATCTTGGTGGCCTGAAAGTTATTTTGCTTTGTAACTATAATATCTCCAAAATTCCATTTAAACTCTCAAATTTTCATCAACAACTTCTTTTAGCTTGGGCGCTGATTTACAAGCACAACTTCTCTCCACATAGATGTTATATTTGGAATAACTGTAATATATTATATAAGAACAAGTCATTATTTTACGATAAATGGTTTAATAATGGTATCATACTTGTGAGTCAGTTGTTTAAGGAAGAGGGACTGTTGTATAATTACTCAGAATTTCTTGCCAGATATAATATACCTATAACGCCAAAAGAATTTTCTGTTGTTTTTAACGCTATTTCACCTGGTCTGTGCATGCTATTTAGAAATATTGACTCCCCTCAGCCCTTGTCACTGCTGCCCCCTGACCCAACTCAGTCTCCTGTAGGGAAGGTTTGTTTCTCCTCTAACAAAGGTATAAACTCCAGATTCAGAGCTTTGTTTCAGGATGCCCTGGTCTCTATTCCTTCAGCAACATTTTATTGGAATAATTTTGTGAGTAATGTAGTTTGGAAGAAGGTTTGGTCTTTGCCACAAAAGTACCTTCTAAGAAATAAGGTTAGAGAGGTGTCATTCAAGTTGATTCATAGATTTTATCCGGTGAAGCATTTCTTACAAAAGCTGAGGAGAGACACAGATATAAATTGCTCTTTCTGTGAATTGCATCCTGAAACCTGCTCTCATTTATTCTGGTCTTGTAAATTTACATATGAATTCTGGAAAGATGTTAATGACTACATAACAGACAAGATCCTCACCGATTTTGCTCTCTACTATAAGGATGTTATATTAGGATGTTTCGAGTATCGAGAAAAAGATACAAATGCCTTTTTTTTAATCAATCTATTATTGCTACTCTGTAAATTCCATATTCATAAATGTAAATTTACAAACCAAAAACCCAAATTCTTTGTTTTAATGAAGGAATTGAAACAATATATATCTTTACTTGAGTCCTCAAAGAACAAAAAGGCTATCAAAACTGTCACTGTTTGTAATCAGTTTGGTATCTGAAGATGAATTTTTTTTTGTCACACTCTCGCTCACTTAATGTATTTTTATTTATTTATTTATTTTATCTTTTATTTTTTTATCATATGTTATTTATTTACTTATTTTTCTCAATAGCTTATGAGTTATTTTTCGTTCTCATTATGCTATACTCTCCAAATTATTTCTTCCTTATTACTTCTTTGTTGTTTGTTTGCTGTTCTGTATATTTCACGTTGTTTGCAAATTATTGAAATAAAAAAAAATACACCGGTGTATCCTCACTCTGATCTCCTTCAGAAGCCTCCTCTCTCCTCGCTCCTCGTCTCCTTCAGGTGCATTTAAGCAATTGGAAGATCCTTCATCATGGCGGAGGGGAAACGACTTCCGGGTCGACGAAGGAGAGAGGAGATGAGGAGGCACAATTAAATGTAATGAAAAGCACCCCAGGTCTTCACAAATGTAATCTTGATTCTTGTTTCAACTGTGTCCTTTTAACAATTGTATCTGTCACCAAGAAATTAATGAAAATTCTTGGTATATTATGGTTTTTTAAAGCAAGGCTACAAGACTGTTGGTTTAATCTATCACACAGCCGTCCTCTGTTATGCCTCTAACGGCATATAATTGAAACCTCATCAATAGCAATCAGGAGTACAACAGTCTGACTGCAGATCTGACCATAATATCACGTTTTACAGCTTTTACAGCTGTGCAAACGTCATCAGTAATTGACGTCGCTTCGGACTGACGCTGTGGAGCGAGGATTTTTCATTTCGGAGTTTCGTTTCCTCCATCCTCACGTCCCTTCCTCGCATCCCTCTTTCATGTCCTCGCTGGGCGGAGCTAAGACGCGAGGAGAGGAAGCGAGTGGAGGAGACCAATTTATGGAATGAAAAGCACCCATTGTGTCAATTATATGCAAGGCATTAAGGGATATGCTCTCAGTTTAACATGGATATCTTAATAGAACAGAAATACAACCAGCATTAAAATTCAGTTGTGTTATATATTACAACATAAAAATGGACAATCAGTATGTTCACACCAGTGATATGAGGATTAATCCACTTGAAAATGTACATCACATCAGGACAAATATATTGTCCTATAATGTCTGTGTGCTTTCAGATGGTTTTATAGCTTTACCAACTCAAAGTTGTCTGGAGTCTATATCCCAATACCTCAATTACTAATAAATACCATCTCTGTCCCCATCTGCTTTAAGTGTGCTGATAAATGCCTTGGCCTCGTTCAGTATTTGGAACTTTTTCCTCACTGCTGGCTGAGGATAGAGACTGCTCCATCTCTGACCATTTTTTTGGCCCTGCCAAATCCATATGAATTGCAGATATATTGTTGGTTTTCATGGCGTGTAGTCTGTTCCTGTTCCCCAAAACAGCTTGTTGAAGTTTGAAGACTTGTGCTATTTTGTTGCAGATTGGGGAGAGAAGTTCAGCTTTGTGGAGGTGAGACCCTAGCATGTTGAGTAGGTCACAGCTGTGTGTAGGACACATTTCCTCCTTTATTTGGTTTGGGGGCCATCTCCACAAGCAGTGTATCGAGTAAACCGATAAAATATCACCCCAAGTCTGTTGTGCCAGAAAGTTGTGGATGAAAAGGTGTCAAGAAAAGTTAGATGTGGTCCAATTATGCAGGAGCCGCTTCAGCTTTGTTTTGCAACAGTGTGTCAAAAATCATGTTGCAAATAAAACAATTTGGTAACCACAGAATGGTCACTAGGGAAAGCCAAAGGAAACATGTGGGATGGCCTATTAGGCTTGGGCCAACCTCATCTGAAGAGAAGCTCACATTAACAAGCTTTCTGGGATGCAAAAAGGTTAATCACCATGTCATTGAAGTCTAGTCATTTATGGCTGAAGTCCCACTCAATGGACAGCATAGCCATGTGTCCAGCCAATTCTGTCCCATAGTACCTGGGAAAAATTATTTCATGCTCTTAAGTGTACTTAAAAACCTCTCTGATTTTGCCAATGTAATGGGGGCTGTGATGATGGCTATTTGTGTTCATTTCAATGTTTCTGAAGCTTGTCAGTCAACATCCTCAAAAATGACATTGCAGACTTTAACCCCACAAACTCCACACTACTGTGCGTCACACCTCACCTTTCAGTTTCTCTCTGCAGATCATTGGCAAATGTCCAGCTGCCTCTGGGGGTAACTGGTCTTGAACAGCAGAAACTGTTCAGGGTCAACAAGTTCAAAAGACGTAAAGTGCCAGACTTTGTCAAAGCAAGCCTTTGTTAGCTCTAGCCTTATTTCACAGCACTGGGCGGTTACTGACACATCAGACTGCAACATCCTGCGTGGTACCTGTGCACCTGTGTGTCACTAGGCGTCACCTGTGGTCAGTTTGTCCTTCAACTTTAGAGCTGAAAAAAAAAAAAAAAAAAAAAAAAAATCTCCAGTGTTTGTTCCACTAGTTTTTGTCCATAAACAAATAACACAGTCAAGTAACTTGCGTATCATTGCAGTTGCCCTCAGTTGACAGGCGGTGTTAACTTTACCCAACAGTGACAGTTAATGCTATTTATTTCTTGCTATTAGTTTATGTGCTGCATTAATCTTTATTATTTATTTTGATGGACAAATGTTTCAAATCCACAATTCCTTGTTGGGTCCAAGCCATGTCATTTTTGGGGCTCCATAATTTATCCATAACAGAGTTCAAAAATCCAAAAACAAACAAGGTCCAGGGGAAATATGAGGCAAAAGTCCAAACACACAGGTGAAACAGGGAAACACTCACACATGTACAAGAGATGAAGCCACAACAACAAAGGGAAACACACTGACTCATATAGACAAGAGAGGAGAACGAATTTGACATAGATGAAAACAATCATACAATTACAGATGTGGGATAACACAGGAGAAAGACTTCAAAATAAAACAGGAAATCACATAACTAAACCGACTGGATCATGACACACCCACCTCATAATTATCTATCTATCTATCTATCTATCTATCTATCTATCTATCTATCTATCTATCTATCTATCTATCTATCTATCTATCTATCTATCTATCTACAAGGAGGAAAAGACATTCAGTTTTAATTTCATTTGTTAACTGATTTGGGGTAAGGGAGGAAAAGCAAAGTGAAAGTGCACAAACTGTATGATAAACACTGTCAGATGTAGTTGAAAGCTATAAAACCCCACAGGTGGATGTTGAATTCAAGATAAAACATTGTAAAATAAAAAGCATTTGTTTTTTTTACCCGACTGGAGGTTAAGGGGAGCATAAAGCTTTGGATTGCCTATACTGAACAAACTGAACTGCTTTATTTACTAGTGTATTTAGACCATTTCAGTGCCTTTTGACAGTTTTGGGGGCCCATTGACATACAAGGATACAAGGATGGATCAGATGCTAACTCTTCCGAGAGTAGTACTCAATAAATTGTGAAGTGACCCAGTCCAAAAGGATGAATGTAGGTGAACTCCTGAATGAACTTTGAACTCTGTGTATGTATATGTATGAGGGAGAAAGATTGAGATTAAATTATTGGTCAATCTTAAAGATAAAAACCGCAGCTTAGAAACTGAAAATTTAAGAGGGATGACACATGAATGAGGGAGAGGGCTACATACACAATGTCTTATTGTGTATACAGGTATTACAAACTAACTAGAATACAAACTAACCTGGCCATAGAACATTAGCCAAAAATATGTTATTGATGAATTATCATTGTCAGATTTACCAAGGGGTTGGGTTGCTTTCCTCATTACAAGTGTTCTGAAAGCAGTCCATCTTAACGCAGGTTTTACTGCATGTCGCTGTTCAATGTCGCCACCACCACCACTGTCATGGGCCACGGGAGCTGAGGAAGGCCCTGCCGTGGCAAACATATCAGAATTTTTTACGCAATTGGCAGCGTTAGCTAAGAACCAGCTTCTTCTTGTCTCACAGTTTCTCTGCACCTCCTTTTCGTTTTCTCTCCATTATTGAAACTCCTAACAGATTACGTTACAGATGCAAAAGGGGAAGTGTTTCATGATATGATTGGACGAGATGAGCCCCGTCACGTGTCAGTGAAGAAAATAACCTATAGGCCGCAGACCAGCGTGTGTCGAGGGCCGGTCGGTGGTTATCATAGACATAATATACATAGACGCCTCATTACGTGCTGGAGCGTAATCCAGCATCGCCGCCATATTGGGTGGGTCTCCGCTAGCACCAGAGCCAACCGAAGTCAACGTAAAGAGTGCAACAATGCCCCTATTTTATTTATTTATTTTATTTTATTTAGCTTCCCAGCCCCACTTACAAGCTTAACAGGGTAGTGTAAGACGCTGGAATGACCTGGACTTTTAAAGCTAACTTTTCGGCCTTAAAAAACAAAGAAAGAAGGAAAAAATGTACTGAGCAGGTATATATGGGAGCTTTGTATGTATGTATGTATGTATGTATGTGTTAAAATCAGTGTATCACAAACATCAGCAGTTTCAGTCCCGGCTATTATGGATCCTAAAGCTGTGAACAGTTGTTGTAAATTTAGACATGTCAGGCGTTGTGGTGTGTGTGTGTGTGTGTGTGTGTGTGTGTGTGTGTGTGTGTGTGTGTGTGTGTGTGTGTGTGTGTGTGTGTGTTTGAAAGCAGCAGTGGACTGTGGGCCGACACACATGATGAGTTGGCCAAAAAGAAAAAAACCTTCCTCGTTTTGACAGTTTGTTTTGGTGAAGTTTTATTCCAACACAAATGAGTATAAAAACTTACTCAAAGTTTAATGCGCATGTCAACAGGTTATGCCAGATGTCTGGTTTTTGTGCGTGTGTTGTGTGCGCGCACATGCGTGCATGTGCCTGTGCTTAACTTTACATTAAATAAACTCAGCGCACAAAAACAAAAATGAAGAAATTCTTGTGTTATTGGTGTGTACAGAAGGGCCATGATTGTGTGTGTGTGTGTGTGTGTGTGTGTGTGTGTGTGTGTGTGTGTGTGTGTGTGTGTGTGTGTGTGTTTGTGTGTGTGTGTGTGTGTGTGTGTGTGTGTGTGTGTGTGTGAGAGAGAGAGAGAGAGAGAGAAATCAAATGAACAATCAAACTGTTTCTTTATTAAAATCTAAAATTAATTCATTTATACATTTATTAATGTGCCATACCATATGTCTGTATTATGCTCTTTAACAAAGACAAAGTATTTCAGCATGAAAGCATTTGTTTTTAATGTATGACAGCGTCCTGTATCATAACTACATCTCTGACGTTTGTAACAAACCAAACCGTGTGAAAATCGGGTAAAAATTAGAGGAGTTATGACGATAATTGTAGCTGGACATACACCTTCCTCCGTAGATATAAACGCACTGGGGACGCATGGGAGACCCATCCAAGATGGCGGCCGCGCTGAACGTCAGCTCCAATAGGAAGCGTCAGTCAATGAGGCGTCTACGTGTATTATGTCTATGGGTGGTTATGAACAAACTCTTGCACTGACTTTTTTTTTTCTTTTTTTCTTTTTCTTTTTTTTTTTTTTTTTAGCTAATGCATGACTCCGGTAGGACCAAAGCGAAAGGGGTTGGTGTTTAACGATGTGACTGGCCCAGCCCAATGTCAGTCAGGCCGCTGATCAACTGTCTGGTATTATAAGCCAGTCAGACCAATCTTTAAATTACAAAAAAGAAAAAAAAAAAAAAAGTGGCCGAACGTCGGCCCAAATAGTAAGTCGGCCTACCGGGAAAATGCCCGGTATGCCAATGGTCAGTCCGTCCCTGATTTAAATATGTAAAGCATGTCCAGTGTGAACATTGGTGGCATGGATGGATGACAAACTGTAACGCTGTTTTAACAAAACGAATACGACGAATGCACTTCCCAATTGGTCATCTAGTCCAGCGAGCCCTCCGACAGAAGTCACATTGCAGTCTGTTTTACCTTTCAGGCTTGCCGTAGTGTTGTGCAACGTTTCGCGCGAACTTTAATACCAACCGGAAAATGTAAACCGAGGGAAATTGCAGTTGCCTGTAAAATAATGCTGTTATAAGTCTTCCATGGGACTATCATGACCATAGTTGACTGTACTAACTCGTGCTGACAATATTATATTTTAGGTCAGTGGTACAGTACAGTTAGTGATTTCTTTAAGTAATTGTAGAACAGTAGCACAGGCATGAGCGACTTGCTGTGGAAATGAAGCATGAGGAGCAGCGAAGCTAGCTGTTTCTGGGTAACGAGGAGTTTCAAACTAACACCCAGGTCGAAGAAACAAGGAAAATGGTAAGCAATTATTATTCGAGATTTATTTCATTGATGCTAAAGACTACATTCGAGTGGTGAATTTAATGTCACTATCTAATACCTCTCCTCTTCGTATAAAATCATAATCCCAGAGACGGAGTCTTGCTCCCAGTCAGGTTGCTAAACGGAAGCAAGCAGATGATTCCTCTGAAGATGATGACTGGACATGTAGAACTGTAAGTAGACCAGCATAACTGTTATACTCAGAGTTTCACTCAAAACTGTTACGTCTTGAGCTGACTGCAAAACAGCGCCGTCGTTTCGTCCTCTGTATGGACGGTGGCATATGCACATGCCAGGAAACAACAATAAACAGAACTTGTATAACTTGTTTTTAGACATCTTCTGAACCGTGAGCAGTCACTCTTACTTAGCAGTGTTCATATGTAGAAAAGGGCCACTTTGTTTTAATAGCTGCTGCATTTCTAATCCCCAGTTTATCGCCATCAAGATTTTAAGCACATACTTTTCAAATCACTCAAAAAATATTGCCATTAGTTTGAAAGCTTTTACATAATATTCTAACATGTATGGTCTGTGTCATTTATGGATAGGCAAGGCACAAACAAATAGACCTTTCGCTGCAGAGTGGTACTCAATGTTTTCCCTCACAATATGTCCGCCATGCCTGTTTTTTGGAAAATGGAAAAAACTATGGAGTGAAAAATGATCATATGTTGGTGAACAGTGGTGCACTTGGAACTGAAAAGTGTATCATGCTTTTTCACAGGAGAAAAGACAAAAAAGTGATAATGAGATGAGAGGAATCCATATCTCTCCCTTCAGAAAGCCTCTGAAACACCTGAACAACAGACCTGCATGTATGGATGGCAACAAACATGTAAGCAACGTTGAGTACTATCCAGTTTAATCTTTGTGTAAGTTTTGCTTGTGAATACAGTAATGTTGTAATTTGATACCATGGTTAGGCTCAGGTGTTTAACGTCTTTTTTACAGGAGGAATTTATTCGGAGTATCCTCTCCAAGCCATTTAAAATTCCTATTCCAAATTACACAGGTAATATTTTTTTTCTTTTCATTCTCACTTCTCTTTCAAATCTAGTACAATAGTTATAAAATTACTTCTGCTGCTCTCTTGATGAATTGCCCGCAGGCTCTCTGGGAATCCGTGCACTTGGTCTAAAGCGTGCAGGAGCAAGGAAAGCACTTCACGATCCCTTCTCAGAAGATGCTTTGGTTCTATATGAGCCCCCAGCTCTGAGCGCTCATGACCTGATCAAAGCTGACAAGTAGGTTCAAAACACATTGGACCCTTCCTGCATTAAATCTTTTACTTGATCTCCAGTGAAAGGGTTGATTGTTAAAGCTGCACAGGCCACATTTCTATGTTAGGTACTCCAAATAGGAGCACAGGTAAATGATTGAAATTAGTATGTTGTGAGAGTCCTGCTCCCTGCAGACACAGTGTTCAGGTCAGGAGACAGTTTGACTTTTTCTTTGTAAGTATACAGATATTATAGCACGATTTGAAGAAGCTCAGTAAGTTAATGGTTTTACTTAGTAAGAGAAGTCCCCATATTATATACTTCATAGGCTTTACTGGCATTGCTGTATCAGTGCTTGGAGTTTTTAGAATAAAGGGAAATGTTTGTTCTTTGTCCTGACCAGAGAAAAACTACCAGTCCATGTTGTTGTGGATCCAGTTTTAGGAAAAGTGCTGAGACCCCATCAGAGGGAGGTAAACCCAATATTTAGTTTTTCAAAATTTTACGGATTGAAATAAGAATGGAAGTGGTAATAGAAAATATAAAATGTATATATTACACTTATCATAACAATAATGTTAAGCAGTAGAGATGTAGAATCTTACATTAAGTGGCTTTACATCATTTCTTGTCAGAAACTTTAACACCAATTGAGAAGTAAGTTGTTTCTTGTCCTTGGAAACAGTAGATTGCCAAAACAAACTTAAAAGTTGGACCAGGATTTTCTGGATCTGTTAATCACTTCTCAGTCTTCCATACCATTAGGTGCAATTGTAACCAGTGAGTTAGTGGACTGTAAGTTACAATTTTTTTCCCCTTCTTTTTTAAATTTCTTGAGGGGGTGAAGTTCCTGTGGGAGTGTGTGACAGGCAGACGCATCTCAGGATCATATGGCTGCATCATGGCTGATGAAATGGGCCTGGGGAAGACTTTGCAGTGTATCACCCTCATGTGGACCCTGCTACGCCAAAGCCCTGACGTGAAGCCAGAGATCGACAAGGCCATAGTGGTTTCGCCTTCCAGTCTGGTTCGAAACTGGTACAATGAAGTAGGAAAGTGGCTGGGAGGACGTGTCACACCCGTGGCCATCGATGGAGGTTCAAAGGATGAGATCGATAGACAGCTAGGTAGTTAACCTCTCCCTTTTTTGTCAGTATGAATATCTGCAGCAAAAATCACTGGACCAAACTGTTGGTCAAGAGGAAACTTTAACTTCATAGTTGCGCAAGAGCTTGAAGGAGGAGGCCTTTATTTGTGTTTTGTAGATGCTCAACGTTTCACCTTACACCTTCAACTGGGCCAAACAAGCATAATGCATTGAAAAATCACTTTACATACAATACCATTGAAAAGTTTGGACAAACCTTCTCATCCAGTGGTTTTTATGTTTTTTGTAATTTTAAAGAACATGTAATTATGTAGTAAAGAAAAAGTTTTAAACAAAGGAAAATATGACATCTTAGATTCTTCAAAGGTGCTAATGATTACCTTGATGACAGCTTTGCACGCTACTGGCATGATCTCCAACCAGTTTCATGAGGTAGTCACCAGGTGTACCTTTTCAAAAATGAACTGATGGAATTTCTTGCCTTCTTAATGCATTTGAGACCTTCAGTTGTGTTGTCAATGTACTGTTGGTATACAGTAAATAGGCCTATTTGACCACTGTAGTAATCCATATTATGGCAAGAATTGTTCAACTAACTAATGAGAAGCAACACTCCATCATTACTTAAAGACAGTCAATCAGTTAAGTTATTTTTGGCAAGGTGTCAAAAGATAAGCTCAAAATCTTCTTTCTCATTTAACATTTAACAACTGGTGGCACCAAATGATGTTGCTCTGTGTCTGCTGGATATCTAAATTGGACCATTCACTCAAACAACTCACCCAACCCATCTGCAGAGATTATTCATAGTCTTTTCAGTAATTGGTTTGTGTTCTGTGATTTCTAGTGAACTTCATCTCTCAGCATGGTTTGAGAATACCGACCCCTATCCTGATCATTTCATACGAGACCTTTCGACTGCACACAGAGGTTCTGCACAAGGGCAAAGTTGGACTTGTCATCTGTGATGAGGTACTTTATCTCATCCATTGTACTTCAGAGATACCAAAAATTGTTTTCATACACGATGATGTAACATTAATAGTTACCTGTGCTGTAGGGCCATCGGCTGAAAAACTCTGACAACCAGACATACCAGGCCCTAAATACCATGAGTGCCCAGAGGAGAGTGCTGATATCAGGCACTCCCATCCAGAACGACCTGCTGGAGTACTTCAGCTTGGTCCACTTTGTTAATGCTGGGATCCTTGGTAAGCAGCTCCACATACACAAAACAACTAAAACACATGTGAGTTATTTCT
Organism: Chaetodon trifascialis; assembly: GCF_039877785.1. Taxonomy (NCBI): domain Eukaryota; kingdom Metazoa; phylum Chordata; class Actinopteri; order Chaetodontiformes; family Chaetodontidae; genus Chaetodon; species Chaetodon trifascialis. The sequence continues at coordinate 29,692,330 of NC_092059.1, forward strand.
GCTATTTGTCTGAATCCCCCCTTTTTTTACACTCAATGGCAGGTACAGCCCAGGAGTTTAAAAAGCGATTTGAGCTTCCCATTCTCAAGGGTCGAGACGCAGATGCCAGTGATAAAGACAGACAGACTGGAGAGGAGAAACTCAAGGAGCTGATCAGTATCGTCAACAGGTGAGCTCAAAATATTTTGTTTTTTTATTTTGTCTTTTTATTTTTGGCTTATTACTCTTTTTTACTAGCCCAAATGTTTGTGATGTGCTTGTGCTCTTCTGCATTACAAACAAATAAATTTAAAGCAAATATGTACTCCACTTCACTTTACCTGCAGTTGTACATGCAAAAAAGAATCACTTAATCCATTCAAGAATCCACGGCGCTGCTGATTTTTTCTTTTAATTCTGTGTTTTAAAAATATCACATTATTTTTTTAACTAAATTGTGAGTGGTACCAGTTTTTGAAACATCAGAATGTTACTATAGAATATTGTTAATAGTTTTCTGGTGCCTTTGGTTCAATTTTCAGCTGCTTAAAATCTTGTAATTTGAGAAAAGAAACAGAAAACTACACCTTTGTAAAATGCTGAAGTCTGACAGGCTGACAATGAGTAGTTTTTATCATAAGCTGATTTCTGTTCTGTCTTATATAGATTTTAGTTAGTTTAGTCTATATTTGGCAATATGACTACAAATAATGTGAGATAATAGAAATTTGTCAACCACCCGAGAATTTGTAGTACAGTTAATATCGGGTTAACACTCCCTTTAATGTCTGTGGCCATATTAAACTGTTGTGGGTCTGATTTGGAGAGATAATTTGATTTTTCTATTAAGTATATATCAATTTGATGATAAACCTTTTTCAGGTAATGAATTGGCAGGATTACCAAAAAGACATTTCTGTCTAGTTGTTTCGTCCATAAACCGTTTGTTAATTGATTTTCCAGAAAATTACCTCTTGTGATACATATTGATTTTGTCCAGATTGATAGATAAATGATAGATGTCCATATGACCTACAATAGACTGGCCCAGATCATTGGTTGATACATTGGTGTATTACTTAAATTTGTCATCAAATGTTTGTTTGATTACTTGGGCACCCCACATGACAATCACTCTAACAAACCACTTAATGCTGAGTGAGTCATAGAAAAAGAGAGACATCCTGCAGATAGAAACAGTCAATAGATCATTTGAATAGTTATGATGATAACTAGAATAAGTTCTCTCTCAAATCAGACATTTTCAGGTATGAGTGTGAAGTGATGTTGTTGCAACTGCATTAAAAACACTATGGACTAAACAGTAGCTTAACCATGTCATGTGATCAGCCACTTAAGTATGCTTTAAGAACAAATACTTGCAGATATAATAGAGTGCTGGGTGTGAAAATGTTTTGATTGTACTAAACTGTCTTTTAAGTTTAACATCCCACTCTGTGTTCTGCCTCAACAGGTGTTTGATAAGGAGAACATCTGATATCCTCTCAAAATATCTTCCTGTGAAGATTGAGCAGGTTGTGTGTTGCAGGTACGTTAATTCACTTGCTTTTCCTTGAGAGGTTTGGATGTAAAAGCAGAAATGGAGTATTTGAGTAATTTTTGTCTCTTCTAAAATTGTTGACTGTTGGCATGAACATAGATTTTAGGGTTGGATTTCACAAACATCTTCTATAGTTTCAGTGCCAAAATTGAACTTTTTTCATTTAATTTGAGCAGAAACATGTTTTTCAAAAAAACCTTTTTATTTACCAAAGTAAGCCACATTTCTTAAATACATTAGTGTAGAATGGTGTCTCAACACAACCAAGACCTTCATTTATCTCGACTTGATTTAAATCAGAAAATATTTTTACAGACACATCTCAGTCCATTCTTAAAACTTGAGCATCAACCATGCTCTCAAAGTAATACTTCATATTGTAATAGTTTTGTATATTATTGAACAATATGTTAAGATATTTCATGTGAACATGTAGAAACGTCATGAATGTGGCTGTGGCTGTTTCCCTGCAGGTTGAGTCCGCTGCAGACAGAGCTCTATAAGCACTTCCTGAGGCAGTCCAAACCCATTGAGACATTACAAGAGGGCAAAATAAGCATCTCCTCCCTGTCTTCCATTACATCACTCAAGAAACTGTGCAATCGTAAGTGCTTAAGCCAAATATAATGCACTCTGTGAAATGTTACTGCTGTGACCATTATAGTGATCCACAGTCTCACTTTCTGAAGCAGTTGTACAGTTAACTCAAATACAACCCCAATTCCAAAAGAGTTTGGGCGCTCTGTAAAATGCAAATAAAAACAATGCCATCATTTGCAAACAAACTAACAATAATGATTTTACAAAGTGTTACTGAGCCCGTGCAGTAATCTCCTCTACACAATCATGTGTTCACTAAGTGGTGAACCTTGCTCCATCCTTGCTTGTGAACGACTGAGCCTTTCCAGGACGCCCCTTTCATACCTGTTCATGATGCTATCACCTGTTACCAGTGAACCTGTTTACCTGTGGAATGTTCCAAATAGGTGTTTTTGGAGCATTCCACAAATTTCCCAGTCTTTAGTTGCTCCTGTCCAAACTTTTTTGAAACAAATGTCATATTCAGAATAAGCATATATTTACAAAGTGTCTTTTTTTGCCATTGGCGACACACAATCCATCTGATATGCTTATTTTAAAATTATCTGCTACTTGGTAGCAACACTAACCACTATTCTGTATCCCAGACCCAGCTCTCATATATGAGAAGTGCATGGAGGGTGAGGAGGGCTTTGAGGGGGCGCTGGATCTCTTTCCATCTGGCTACTGCCCTAAAGCTGTGGAGCCTCAGCTCTCTGGTAAGAACATGTACAGAAGAAGACATCCTTTATTGTCACACCACATAGTACATGCACACACACCCACGCCATGCCTGGTGAAATTTTCTCTCCGCTTTTGACCCATCCTGGTAGTCCTTCCTCCGCTGCAGACCAGGAGTGGTGGGCTGCCATCCGACCGGCGCCCAGGGACCCAGTTTCTTTGTCACCATTGGTCAGGTGGTGATCTTCTTGCATGTTTTTTAGAGGGTGGTTTCATTTTTTTTGGGAGGATCCCCCAGGTGAACACGGGGAGAATATCCAAACTCAGAAAGGCCGCTTTCCTCTCGAGATAAGGGCAGCAGGCACTGACGGCATGGTGGAGGACACGCCCCCAGCTCCACCGTGCCACCCAAATCTATGAGGGGAGAGCACGTACGCAGTCCCCCACTACCACAAATTATACAGTCGTGATTCTCACATGTGGGGGGAATTCACACGGGTCAGCACATCCCTTAGTGCAATGGATGCGCCTTGCCATGGGTGAACCACCTTGTTGATCATAGTATCTCCCCTGCCAGGTACAGCTCAGTACAGCGCTGACGTGGTTAAAAAAGCATGATGGCTCATGCTGACTTTACTTTGTACCTACAATAACAATAACTTAGAGCTGACTCAGTCTAGATGAACATCTTAAGGTGTGTGGCTGCCTCGTTAATGGGTTGGAAAATTGGTACTGCTTGCATTGGTTATGGGGTAGGTGCAATCAGATGGGGTGGTGAAGTGGATGGACAAACCCTTTTCCACACTATTTTGTTGATGCATGGTTCTTTCTTTAGGTGGGACATTGCATTTGGACAGATCTGTTTGACTCATTCACAACCTGTCATAACCTGGTGCAAGTAAACAACTATACTCAAAGGACCTAACAATATTTTTGAATGCTTAACCTATTACTATTACAATCATTAACCAAGGCATAGTGTAGTGTTTTCTTTTTTTCACCCTCCAGCAGAGTATGGCTCCTATAGCAGGTTTTAAGCTGCCCAGCTTTGTGTAAGGAGCCCTTGCACTCTGCAAAGTCTCACAAATTGAGGGCGCCAGTTCAGTAGAGAGTGGCCGACCCCTCAGTGGCCATTCTCAGAGTTGAAGGACACTTGGAGATGGATGCCAAGTCCTCTGTCCCACTTGGGGGGCCCATCCTCACTGGAAGCTTGGGCTGGGCTAATGACAAAAAATGAAGACAATTTTTTCCCTACTGAGAAATGTCGACATGGAACTGGAACATGTATCACATTTTTGTGATACACCTTTGTGCCCCTCAGCTCCAGTCATTATTTATCGTCCGTTTCAGAGAGCATCCATGTTCACATCGAACCTCTTCATGGGTCACTCAGACAATGCTAAGCTGTAGAAAATTGGTGTGTACATGCAAGCCAAAATCTACAGACCACGTTTTTGTTGTCGTGATAGGCTGTTTGATCAAGACATATTGAGTAATATTTCCAAAGCTTCTCATCGTCATTGCGTTAAATTTTAATACATTCTCCGATCAAGATCATTTTATCGCTTAGCTATACAGAAAGCTGCCAAAGATCCCTATCCAAAAGACTTAGGAGTGTGGAGAATCATCTTGGTAGCCAACTGGGCACCACTAGGACAACCTTGTATTGGCAAGAGCATTCATCCCAAGCAGGGCACTGGTCTCCACACTGATTTAGTTTTTATTATTGGGTCCTTTTCTTTTGGAGAGGAAGAGACCTTTGTTGCTACTTTGGCACCCGGTAAAAAATGATGAGCACTGAAGGAATCCTAACCTAAAAACAAGCTGAGCACCTAGAGACAAGCTGAGCTAACATTAGCGACAGCTAGGCCACAGCCACTCCTGACATCCTGTGTCCACTGTAGAATATCAGAGAAATACTGATTTTTAATATGAAACTGCTTTGTTTTTAATGGTTTTTGTTATCGGGTCCAATAGAAAGGGGTGGAGACCTCTGTGAATAATTCAGCTCCCAGTAAAAACCTCCTGAGCAATGAAAACTGAAGGAATCCTAACCTCAAAATGAAATGGCAGTGGTGGTTGTTTTACAATGAAGGCAATAATTCCCATGATTGCACGCTATTTCCTGATGTCATCAACCCCTGTATTGTTATTGTTTTGTAATGTAATCTGTTGAACCAGTTTCTCTGAGTCGGTTAGATGTTGGTCTGATCTTTACTCTCCACTACCACAAACAGCATCTTGTCTGCTCATGATATGCAGGCTGTAGCACAAATTTCTTTACTGTCTGTCATTCTTCTTTTGAGCTTAGCCAGGCAGCTGCTTTCAATCAAATACAGACCCTGTCATGCCTCTCTACTTCCTGTCAATCAACTACAAACATTTCTGACTACAAAAGGGCATGACTAAATGTGATTTCAGTTTGATTTTCACACACATTGATATCAATCGCAGAAAGGGAGCTATTAAGTAGATTTGCCGAAGTGTTGAACTATTCCTTTAAGTTCCAACTTTGCTGCAGTATTTTATGAGACTAGAGTGTGCTAGTGATAGTAATTTTCAACTAATTATTGTACCCTCTGAAACTATGTTTGTTTGAAGATCCAGTGTGTAGGATTTAGTGCCATCTACTGGTGAAGTTACCTATCGCTACCAACTGAACAACACTCAGCTGACCCTAACCAGTGGTTAGCTGCTAAAAATGTGAATATGCCAAAGACCCTCTCTAAAGCCAATGTTTGGATTGTCAGTTCTGGCCTACTGTAGAAACCGGTGCCATATGGTGAACTCCATGGAGGACGACCCACTCGCTCTGTAGATATACGGGACCTATTCTAAGATAACAAATACACAATTCCTATTTTCAGGTGATTATACACTAATGAAAACATAAATATGAACATTGTACTCCATTTCTGCCAGTCAATAAATCTTACACACTGGACCTTTCATTTTCCCAAAAAAGCCATTTGTCCATCAACAAATTCAACGTGTCATAATATTTCATAAGCACATTTCATACGCCAGGCGTAGAGTCAATGTGCTTTACATGATACAGGAAGACAAATTCAATTCAATTCAATTTTATTTTGTATAGCGCCAAATCACAACAGAAGTTGTCTCAGGACACTTTCCATATAGAGCTGGTACAGACCAAGCTCTTTTATCTACAAAGAAACCAACAATTCCCCCATGAGCAAGCACTTGGCGACAGTGGCGAGGAAAAACTTCCTTTTAACAGGCAGAAACCTCGAGCAGAACCAGACTCTGGGTGGGCGGCCATCTGCCTCGACCGGTTGGGTGAGAGAGGAAGAGCAAGAGAGGGAGAGTGAGACAGACAGACAGACAGACAGACAGACAGACAGACAGACAGACAGACAGACAGACAGACAGACAGACAGACAGACAGAAATGCAGTCAGAGAGAGACAGAGACAGAGAGACAGACATGCAGTCACAGTAACAGTGACAGTGGATGTAATAACAGCAGTAGCAGTTGCAGTGGATGTCAGGCAGGGCCAAGGCAGGAGATGCAGCTGAAATCCACAATCCAGATTCAGCCACTGTCCATGGGAACCTGCAAGACGACAAAGCACAGAGACTCCGGGGAAGGAGCTAAGTTAGTAACACGCCGTGGTAGGACATGAGAGCGTGCGGATGGAGAGGGACAGAAGGACAGAGGAGCTCGGTGTATCTTTGGATGTCCCCCGACAGTCTAATCCTATAGCAGCATAACTAGGGGCTGGTCCAGGACAAGCCTGAGCCAGCCCTAACTATAAGCTTTATCAAAAAGGAAAGTTTTAAGCCTACTCTTAAATGTAGAGACAGTGTCTGCCTCCCAGACAAAGACTGGAAGATGGTTCCACAGGAGAAGAGCTTGATAGCTAAATGCTCTGACTCCTGTTCTGCTTTTTGAGACTTTAGGAAACATAAGTAGACCTGCATTCTGGGAACGCAGTGTTCGAGTGGGGCAATAAGGTACTATGAGCTCTTTAAGATAAGAAGGTGCCTGGCCATTTATGGCTTTGTAAGTAAGGAGGAGAATTTTAAACTCTATTCTAAACTTTACAGGGAGCCAGTGCAAAGTGGTGAGTATTGGAGAAATATGATCTCGCTTCCTGGTTTTTGTCAGAACACGTGCTGCAGCGTTCTGGAGCAACTGGAGAATATTCAGCAATGAATTTGGGCAGCCTGATAGTAAAGAATTGCAATAATCCAGCCTGGAAGTTACAAATGCATGGACTAGTTTTTCTGTATCATTTTGAGACAAAATATGCCTGATTTTTGCGATATTACGTAGGTGAAAAAAGGCAGTCCTTGAAATTTGTTTTACATGGGAGTGAAAGGACATGTCTTGGTCAAAGATGACTCCCAGATTCTTTACAGTGGTGCTGGAGGCCAGCGCAATGCCATCCATAGCTGCTATGTCATCAAAAAGTGACTTTCTAAGATGTTTAAGGCCTACTGCTATAACTTCAGTTTTGTCCGAGTTTAGCATCAGAAAATTGCAGGTCATCCAGGTCTTTATGTCATGAAGACATGCTTGTAGTCTAGTTAACTGACTGGTTTCTTCCGGTTTCTTTGATAAATATAGCTGGGTATCATCTGCATAGCAATGAAAATTTATTGAGTGCTTCCTGATAATCTTACCTAAAGGAAGCATATATAAGGTGAATAGAATTGGTCCAAGCACAGAACCCTGCGGAACTCCATAGCTGACTTAAGTGAGCACAGAGGAGTCGTCATTAACGCGTACAAACTGAGAGCGATCTGACAAGTAGGATTTAAACCAGCTTAGCGCAGTTCCCTTAATGCCAATGAAATGTTCCAGTGTCTGCAATAGGATGCCATGGTCAATGGTGTCAAATGCAGCACTAAGATCCAATAAGACTAGTACAGAGACAAATCCTTTATCAGATGCAATTAGAAGGTCATTTGTAACTTTAACCAGTGCTGTCTCTGTGCTATGATGCACTCTAAATCCTGACTGGAAATCCTCGAATAAACTATTATTGTTTAGAAAGTCGCACAGCTGATTGGCAACTGCTTTCTCAAGAGTTTTTGAGAGAAAGGGAAGGTTGGATATTGGTCTATAGTTGGCTAAAACCCCTGGATCAAGAGTAGGCTTTTTCAGTAGCGGTTTTATCACAGCTACTTTAAAGGACTGTGGTACGTAGCCTGTTGATAAAGAGAAATTGATCATGTCTAAAACTGAAGAGTCAATTAGAGGTAATACTTCTTTAAACAGCTTAGTCGGGATAGGATCTAAAATACAGGTAGATGATTTTGATGATGAAATTATTGAAATTAATTGGTGAAGGTCGACAGGAGTAAAACAGTCTAAAACTGCGACAGACTGAGTAACAGTTTCTACGATTTCTGCGTTTGAAGACAAAACAGTACCTGTTAACGGCAGGAGTCGATGAATTCTGTCTCTAATAGTTAGAATTTTATCATTAAAGAAGCTCATGAAGTCATTACTGTTCAGAGCTAAAGGAATACATGGTTCAATAGAATTATGGCTCTCTGTCAGCCTGGCTACAGTGCTGAAGAGAAACCTGGGATTGTTCTTATTTTCCTCTATTAGTGCAGAGTAATAGGCTGCCCTGGCACTGCGGAGGGCTTTCCTGTATATTTTAAGACTTGCCAGGCGGACCGAAATTCTTCCAAATTGGTAGAACGCCATTTCCTTTCTATTTTCCGTGAAGTTTGCTTTAATTTGCGGGTTTGAGGAGTATACCATGGAGCTAACCTCCTCTGTTTAATTTTCTTCTTTTTTAGGGGGGCAACAGAGTCAAGTGTCATACGCAACGATCCTGTAGCACTATCAACCAGGAAGTCAATCTGGGAGGGACTAACGTTAGCATAAGACTCCTCTGTTGTATTGAGACATGGCATTGAATTAAATACTGATGGGATCATATCCTTAAATTTAGCTACAGCACTATCAGACAGGAGTCTGGTATAAGAATTTTTGCCTACTGGCTGGTAGTCTGGTAATATGAATTCGAAAGTTATTAAATGATGGTCTGATAAAAGAGGATTCTGTGAGGAGACTATTAAGTCTTCGATTTCAATGCCATATGTCAGAACAAGGTCGAGGGTGTGGTTAAAACAGTGAGTCGGTTCATGTACATTCTGGCGGAAGCCAACTGAGTCTAATACTGAGATAAACGCAGTGCTAAGGCTGTCATTATCGTCGACATGTACATTAAAGTCACCTACAATAATTACTTTATCTGCTTCAAGAACTAAACTTGATAGAAACTCCGAGAACTCAGCTATAAATTCGGAGTAAGGACCAGGAGAGCGGTATACTACAACAAATAAAAGTGGCTGCACTGTTTTCCATTTCTCATGAGAAAGAGTGAGAACAAGGCTTTCAAATGAGTTATAGTTGAGTTTAGGTTTAGGGTTGATCAAAAGGCTTGAGTCAAAAATGGCTGCAACTCCACCTCCTCTGCCGCTGCCTCGAGGAATGTGGGTATTATTACAAAGGACACGATAAAACACATCCAATACTGGATCCTGACACAGTAAAAAGACAGATAGGATTAAAATAAGGATGATAGGAGACAAACAAGATACAGTTTCTCATTTTGGCAAATCAACTATAAGTTCTCTCACAGGGGAACCTTAATTAAAAGCTTGATTAAAAAAGAAAGTCTTTAGCTTGGTTTTAAAAGACACTGTTGGAGCTGACCGAATTTCATGAGGAAGAGAGTTTCAAAGAGTGGGACCATAATAGCTGAAGGCACCATGAGTTGCTTTGAGGTGTATTCTTGGTACTGTGAGGAGCCCTTTGTTTGATGATCTGAGGGACCTCTGAGGTGTGTAATCAGTAAGCATGTCACAAATGTAGGAGGGTGCCAGGCCATTAAAACATTTAAAAACAATTAGAAATATTTTAAAATCAATTCTATATTTTACTGGAAGCCAGTGGAGAAGGGATAGGTAAGGAATAATATGTTCAGACCTTTTAGTATTTGTTAGTACTCTGCTGCTGTATTCTGAATGAGTTGAAGTTTATTTAATAGGAAGCTTGGTAAACTGGCACAAAGAGAATTACAATAGTCCAGTCTCCTGGAAATAAAGGAGTGGACCAGCTTTTCGGAGTCTGACTTAGATAGGAGACATCTCAGTTTTGAGATGTTTTTGAGGTGGTAGAATGCTGTTTTGGAGATGTTAGAGATGTGCTTTTGAGTCTAGAATGTCTCGCAAATTTCTGAATGCGAAAGGTGTTGCAAGCCGAAAGAGAACATCACCAACTTTGCTGTTTCCTGCAGCTATGTGGAGCGTTTTAGTGTTCAGCTCACTGATACTTCATTGTTTTGGTTCAGTCTCTGTAGTCTCATCAGTTTTGTCTGAAGCAGGCAGTATTTTTCAGTGAAAAAGCTCTGACAAATCCACTGTACACAGCCCGCCCACCACCAATCAGCTTTAAGAAACAAATGATTGCTCATGTTGCTTTTGTTGTGCTGGATGTGTAAGTGAGCTACCGTTTGACAGTTTGCTGTAGTAGCTAGTTTCTGCTGCTCCAAAGTGGACAAAAAATCTGCTATTGTAGGTTTAATAGTTGTAGTACATCTCTCTATCAAGAGCTAAATAAAGTGATTTTTCTATTTCTGGGTAAGAAGTTCTTTTGTTTTTTTCCAGGTAAATTGCTGGTTCTTGACTACATCCTTGCAATGACAAGGACTACAACTAGTGACAAGGTGGTGCTCGTCTCCAACTACACTCAAACACTGGACCTCTTTGAAAAGTTGTGCAGATCTAGAAGGTGCTTTTTGAGAAAACATCAATTATTTGTGTCTATATTATATGATTTGTCAGTGAAAGTGTGCAACTACCCTCCTCTTGGTCTTTTACAGATACCTCTTTGTTCGACTGGATGGCACAATGTCCATCAAGAAAAGAGCCAAGATTGTGGAAAGATTCAACAGTCCATCTGTGAGTTGGAAAGTGTGTTAAGACGCTGTGAGATTTGAAAAGCAGTTGACGGCATCTAAATCCTTCTGTTTCCCAGAGCCCAGAGTTCATCTTCATGCTGAGTAGCAAGGCTGGTGGATGTGGCCTGAATCTGATAGGTGCTAATCGCTTGGTTATGTTTGATCCTGACTGGAACCCAGCCAATGACGAACAGGCGATGGCACGAGTGTGGAGAGATGGCCAGAAGAAGACCTGCTACATCTACAGGCTGCTCTCTGTCAGTTCAACACACATCATAAGATGCAGACCTAACATAAAACAGATCAATACGCTAACATTTTCATGTGGATAAATAGCTTTTTTCCTGACTTTTGAGGACTTCACAATAAATGTCAGAGCAGCAAGGCTACAGACAGCTGGTGTGCAGAGTTTCCATATTTTCCTTGTGTGTTTGTTTGCTGACAGACAGGGACAATTGAGGAGAAGATCCTGCAGAGGCAGGCCCATAAGAAAGCCCTGAGCAGCTGTGTTGTAGATGAGGAGCAGGATGTGGAGCGTCACTTCTCTCTGGGTGAGCTACGGGAACTCTTCGCTCTCAATGAGGAAACCACCAGCGACACACATGACAAGTAAAAAAACAGTTATCTCATGAGTTGTTTGTGTATGTTTATGTCTCTGTTGATTTTCCTGAAAATTGAATTGCCTTTGTAAAGATACTCTGGTAATTCAAAATAACCACTCAAATATATGCAAATTGATCTGGAGACCTTAAAGGTCTGAAAGTTTTTCTTTCTTGTTAAAATATTCGGGTCTTGTGTACACAACTGACTGGGCAAACAAAGATAAGAGGAGGAACAGTAGTTCCACAACTACTTCCAGTGCCGTACTACTGGCAGCCTATTGCAGCAGCTCTCACTTGGTACTTGAGATGTGCATTTGCTCTATGCACACTAAACATCTTGAGTTTGTTGTGGGCTTTCTACTGGTTTTTGAAATTGTGTATGGGGATCCTGAGTGCAGCCATGGGCCCATTGTTTATACCAGACATTCGGCATGCTATGAGAAGACATTACAAACCAGCCCAGGGAATCATTTAACTCATCACCTCTCACTTTCCTGGGGAAATCTGATCACAACCTGGGGCACCTCCTTGTGTGTGCAAACCTCTTGTACACTTCCAGCCAGGTGTCAATCGCACAGTGAAAAGTTGGTCTAATAAGGCTGATGAGGCTTTGAAGGACTTTTTTGAAACAATGTGGGTTGTGCTTTGTGATTCTCCTGGGGATGACATTGACAGTTTCACACACTGTGTAACATTCTATATCAACTTCTGTCTGGAGAAAGTCGTACCCACCAGAACTCTACAGTGTTTTTCCACCAACAATCCCTGGATTACTCCTGACATTAGCTGAGTCTGGAGGTGCCTTAAAACCATCTCTGGTCACAAGGAACCTGACTCCCAGCCTGTCGGGTACAGATAGTGAGTGAATGATCTGATTTTTTTCTTCAGTGGATTTTATCTGCCCTTCCCCCTGACTAGTCCTCCCTGCTGCAACCCCTATCATCTGCAATCCCTGTTTATTGAAGTTGAGACAACTGGTTTCTTCTTGTCACAAGATACACTGCAAAAGAGGAGGTCATATCATACACTGAAATATTAGATTTTTACGGGTGAATAATTGGTAATGTCAATAACACTGTCTCTGTCAGAATGCAGTCTTGTGAAACTTTATCCAAGTGCATTTGTCTTTGCAACTCAACCATTTTGCATTTTTAAATCTGTAATGACACTTAAGAATGGCCTTTACCACTGACAGCTTCACTGTCCCCACAAACTAATCACACTGGTCATGCTGTCATCCCTGATGAAGAATATGCCCCACCCTATGCTGGACACTGACAGCACTGTGCAACTTTGCTGTTCAACACAGAAAAATTCCCTGCTGTGGGATACATAAAGGATTGTCTTATTTTACAAAATCAAGAATAACCTCAAAATATGGGAATGCAGATGGAGGACAACCTAAAGAGCCACCAGAACAGCTTCGCTATGCCTTGGCATTGACTCTACAAGTGACCTGGGAGCTCAAGAACAGAGGGTTGACTGGAGTGGAGCTGGAAACATCAAGTGGTCAGCCTGGGTGCAGGACAGAGATGGAGCCTCAGGGCAGAACCAAGGGGAGGAACAGGTTTGGAGGAAGGGCAGGAGGACAACCAAGCACCAGAGACCAATGATAGGAGATCTGAGCTGGATACCAGTGACAGGGCTGCAGCATGGGAACGGTGAACTCCTGCAACTCAGGGTCAGTGGATCACTGCAGCTCCAGCTTATTGGACTGCGTCAGCACAAGAACCGGAGACAGCTGTAGCTCAGGTGCTGGTGTCAGACCGCTGACTGGAAACCAGGTGCAGGCATCTGCAGGACCGGCAATGGGAAACCAGGACCTGGGGAGAAAGGAGCCAACTTTGACTCAGGATCAGGCTCTGGAACTGAGGAGGCTGTCGATCGACAAAGGAACAGAGAGAAACAGTGGGGATTTCAGCTGACAAAGGAGCATACTTGGCAGTGGTTGACCCAGAGACTGGAGAGAAATCAGCCTGCCAGTGGAGCTGTGAAGCTGAGAGGTATGACATGGCTGAAGCCACGTTTCCTTCTGGCAGGCAGGGAACTGGTTGGTTTTATGCTTTCGGGCTGGTCAACCGGCTGAAAGCTAGCAGTCTAAAGGCTGTCCGGCTCTGGGTCTAGATCAAGGTCGAGCAGAAAAGAGACTAGGGAGCTGAGTTTGAATTCATTTATCAAACTCATATTGAAACAGATTTTGCAAAGTGCATCACAATTCAGATTAGAATTGAAACAGAAATGATGACTCAAATGTAAATAAAAGGTTTTTTTTTTTTTAGGTTTTAGGACTGCAAAATATAACACTGTCAGTGAATTTTACAATGGGCCTCATGCAAGAACCACTTGTAGGAACAGATTCATTCTTAAGCTGCATATGTGAGTAATTTAAGAAAACTTGGCATTCACCAATTCAACAACTACCTTTTCAATTTTTATGATCTCTTACTGTACATAGAGGCTTGTAAATATTCTCTTCACTGTATTATCATCATCATGACTTGCCAGTTTACTGAGGTTTTTTTTGGGGGGGGGGGGGTTTGATCATTTTATTGGCATATTTCAGACTAAATTATGGTTTTCAGTGGTTGATAGGAAAGTTGTCTTCAGCAGCTGCCCCATGGTCTTCATTCAGGTTTCCATCCAGCATCATCCTGGGCAGTGTCAGCTGCTGTAGGCTATAATATTATACTGTCTAATATCTCTGAAACTGTCATGTTTCCTTGACCACCCCTTATATTACTGTAGAATATTCATGTAGCCTAAGCCATTCCCTCTTTATGTCTGTCACAGTTTAGTGTTGCTCTGGTGAAAACGTTACCAGTTTTACTATTCTGTAATTGTTAAGAAAAAAATCTGTTTTAAGAAAGTAATGCACTCCAAAAATTGTAGTGAGATGCTGATTACCAGAAACAGACTTGAGAGCATGATAAGAAGTATTGCACACTCTGACTCCATATGCATTTCAAGACATCATCTGAATAAAGGAGAAATGCATGTGGAGCCAGAGTGTGTGATGCTTCATTCCTACTGTCATGACAAAAATTTTACAACAACCTGGTCCTCTAATGTGACACTGCTGAGTTTGTTTTGACAGCGGGACTTGAACTCTGCAGTGTGAAAGTTTTCTTGTAACTCTTTGGTAACATTTTTGTTAACAAAATTTGACCACAAACAGCAGAACAGTTAGTCTTATACTAATTGTAGAGGTGTTGATTATGCTAATGATTAAATCTCACAGTTGGCAGTCATCAGGCAGAAACAAGTTATTTACTATAAGTTTGTGAAATTAAGGGTATATATAGGGTATAGTGACTCTGACTTGACTTCTGATTTGTTTCAAAAGGTTCTTGAATGACCCAATGTTTTATTTTTAGCTTGTGTCTCTATATTATATCTCCACCTTATTATATTGCCCTCAGCTGACTCTGGAAAAACAAGTGTGTAGTGGTGTGAAATCTTTAGATGCACACATTCTTGCCAAACATTGAATGCTGGTTTATGCCTGATTTTTGTGCATACCCATCATTTATATATCTAGCCCTCAGTGGTTTTCATTTTATCATAAAGGATAAGGAATTATCATAATGTTTTGAATGTTGAATCAGTCCCTCTCTATCTCCCACTTTTGTCCTTAGATTTCGCTGTCGCCGCTGTGTGAATGGCAGAGAGGTTTGGCCTCCTGCAGATGACTCTGACTGTACCAGTGACCTTTCTCAGTGGAACCATTGCTTCAACAAGAAGAGTTTGAGGGACCAAGTGTTGAAAGCCTCCTGGGACGCTGCTGTCTCTTTTGTCTTCCACCAGCGCTCTCACGAGGACCAGAAGGGTGTAGTATAGCATGAGGAACACAACAGACCTTCTGTACACATGTACTGTACATAGAAATATTTATTTGCTGTTGAGTTGTTCCTGTAGATTTTTTTTTTATTAAAACATAAAATAAAGGAGAATGGTAATTTATCCATCATCTGCAGTAACATCTTAACATAAATATTTGCACTTAGAGCAAAACATGCTAACACTGGTCATGGATTTACCAGTTGTGACAAGTCATCTTACTGTATGCGTCAAACTGTGGTTCAGTTGCACATGTCACTGTGTTAAGTGGAGGCAGAAGGGAACTGTTGTCTGTGCGAGTAAGAGTAAGCCCTGTCACCTAGGGCTGGGCGATATGGCTGAAAACTCTATTGCAATATAAGTGTTTTATATTGGTCGATATCGATAATTATTGATATTTTTTAATGATCTATTTAAAATAAGGACCAGGAGAAAAATACATTCAATTTAAACATTTTTATTTTAAATTTAACCTTCCTCTGATTATAATCTCCTCAGCTATCAAGGCAGAAAGGAAAGGAAATGTCAACACAACCATGGAAAACACTCAAATAATAAATGTAAAAAAAAGTGTAAAAATGTAAACAGAGAGAAACCTGAGAACTTTTTTTCTGCAAGTTTCGTGCAGAAAGTTCACAAGCTGATTCACCTTCTGCTGAATAAAATGTTTTCAGATATGTGGAAACATAGCAGAAACTGAGGTAGACTTGACATCTGTAACATACAAACAAACAAACAAACATGATAGACAGCACAGTAACACTGACTGAACAATAAAACCAGCCTAGACATATGAACAACTTTAGTCACTCCTCTTACTCTAAACATACATGAACTATTCTATTCTATTCTTCTTGCAAGTGTGTTAAAAAAAAAAAAAAAGCACGTGTAAGAGATGTTTATAACCTGACTTCTCCTCAGTGCTCAGTGAAGCATGTCTTTAGCTATATGATATGCCGCTGCCTCCGTTACGTCTTTGTCTCTTTTAGATGATTTGTCATCAGGCACTGAAGCAGATACCTCTGCATGGTGGTCTGCTGCTTGTGCGGTGGTGCTGCGGTTGGCGGACGTTGGCGAATACAGCTGCGCTCCAAAGAGTGAGCGTGGCTAAGGAGATTAAACAAGTTTGTGGTGTCACCGGTCTTGGTGGGGACGACAGTCTTGCATAAGTTACAGACCACATTGGTCTGACTACGGTCCGACATATAAAATCCAAAAAGCTCCATACTGGCGAGATGACTTTCTCTGTTTTATAGACAATTTCTTCGCTCGCTGCAGGACTCACTTTCTATTTCTCATCTTACTCTTCGCGAAGCATCAAACACGAGACAACGAGATGGCGCAACCGAACCTGATAATGTTACATGATTGGCGTGTTAACTCACTGATTAGCGATTACCATTAGACATAATATACGTAGACGCCTCATTGACTGACGCTTCCTATTGGAGCTGACGTTCAGCGCGGCCGCCATGTTGGATGGGTCTCCCATGCGTCCCCAGTGCATTTATTTCTACGGAGGAAGGTGTATGCCAGAGGTGGGCAACCTGTTCCTCAAAGGGCCGTTGTGGCTGCAGGTCTTCTTTCCAACCAAGCAGCAGCACACCAGACTTGATTTGTTCAATCAACTTTACCCGATTTTCACACGGTTTGGTTTGTTACAAACGTCAGAGATGTAGTTATGATATAGGATTGTGTCACACATTAAAAACAAATGCTTTCATGCTGAAATACTTTGTCTTTGTTAAAGAGCATAATACAGACATATGGTATGGCACATTAATAAATGAATTAATTTTAGATTTTAATAAAGAAACAGTTTGATTGTTCATTTGATTTCTCTCTCTCTCTCTCTCTCTCTCTCTCTCTCTCTCTCTCTCTCTCTCTCTCTCACTCACTCACTCACTCACTCACACACACACAAAATCATGACCTTTCTGTACACACCAATAACACAAGAATTTCTTCATTTTTGTTTTTGTGCGCTGAGTTTATTTAATGTAAAGTTAAGCACAGGCACATGCACACGTGCGCGCGCACACAACACACGCACAAAAACCAGACATCTGGCATAACCTGTGGACATGCGTCTTAAACTTTGAGTAAGTTTTTATACTCATTTGTGTTGGAATAAAACTTCACCAAAACAAACTGTCGAAACGAGAAAGGTTTTTTTCTTTTTGGCCAACTCATCATGTGTGTCGGCCCACAGTCCACTGCTGCTTTCAAACACACACACGTACACAAACACACACACCGTCTGGCCTGACATGTCTAAATTTTAACAACTGTTCACAGCTTTAGGGTGACAGAGATTCCATAATAGCCTGTACTGAAACTACTGATGTTTGTGATATACACTGATTTTAATACATACATACATACATACATACATACATACATACATACATACATACATACATACATACAAAGCTCCCATAAGGCCTGGAAAAGTAAGCTTTAAAATTCCAGGTCATTCCAGGGTCTTACACTACCCTGTTAAGCTTGTAACCGGGGCTGGGAAGCTAAATAAAATAAAATAAATTAATACAAAAGGGGCATAGTTGCACTCTTTACGTTGACTTCGGTTGGCTCTGGTGCTAACGGAGACCCACCCAATATGGCGGCGACACTGGATTACGCTCCAGCACGTAATGAGGTGTCTACGTATATTATGTCTATGGCGATTACTCCCTACGTTGCTTGGTTACCTGAGAGCAAGTGCCTTTGTTCATGCAACCAACCTCGCTTAGCAACTTCAGGTTTCTTCCGACGAAGAAAAAAAATTATCGAGTATGTTTTATCGAACGCATTTTTTATTGATATTGATGACGTGTCTATCGCGAGACATATTGCTATCGTTTTATCGCCCAGCCTTATTGTCACCCATCTGTGATTCACACCTGATTGTAGGATGTTTGAGGGTTTAGTTTCTTTACAGCCCTTTGAAAGCAGCAGGCTAGATATGTACATTCCATCTTGCATATTTTAACAGCACAACACACACAAATCCCAGTATATTAAAGTACTGCATAGTGGCAACCGGTGGTGCCAATACAAGGAAGAAGCACATCAGTAGAATCTTCAACCCATCTATCACTACTGCTGATATAGTGTATATTATTAGATAATATACAATATTGCAAAACAATTCTTATATAATTGATGGGTGGCAGCTATGGCTCAGAAAGGTTGCCTATTAAGTCTGGGTTTTGTGCCTTGATCCTTGCTTCCTCCTGTCCAAATGTCAATTTGCAGTTGAGCAAGACACTGAACCCCATATTGCCTCTATCTGTGTGTGGACAATATGTATAAAGTGAGTTTCTAAGGTGTGTAGGGCCAATTACTATAACTTCAGTTTTGTCTTAGTTTGTTAAAAGGTTGCAGATCATCGAGGTTTGTATGTCCTTAAGACTTGCTTGGAGTTTAGTTATATTTAGTTTAGTTTGATTGGTTTCATCTGGCATACCTGATAAATATAGCTGGGTATCATCTGCATAGCAATTAAAATTTATGAGAGTTTCCAGAGAATGTTCCCTAAAAGGAGCATATATCAGGTGAATAGAATTGGTTCAAGCATAGAACCCTGTGGAACTCCATAACTGGCTTTAATATGTACAAACTGAAAAGTACGATTTAAACCAGCTTAGCGCACTTCCCTTAATGCCAATGAAATGTTCCAGTCTCAGCAATAGGATACCATGGTCAGTGGTCTCGAATGCAGCACTAAGATCTGATAAGACTAGTACGGAGGTAAGTCCTTTGTCTGATGCAATTAAAAGGTCATTTGTAACTTTAACCAGTGCTGTCTCTGTGCTATGATGTACTCTAAATCCTGACTGGAAATCCTCAAAAAACTACTGTTGCACAGAAAGTCACACAGCTGATTAGCAACTGCTTTCTCAAGAGTTTTTGAGACAAAGGGGAGGTTAGATATCAGTCTGTAGTTGGCTAAAACCCCTGGATCAAGAGTAGGCTTTTTGAGTGGAGGTTTAATTACAAATACTTTAAAGGACTGTGGTACGTACCCTGTTGATAAAGACAGATTGATCATGTCTAATAAAGAACAGCCAATTAAGGGTAAAACTTCCTAAAGCCGCTTATTTGGGAAGGGGTCTTAAATACAGGCTGAAAATTTTAAGGACAAAATTATCAAAATTACTTGCTGAAGGTCGATGGGAGAAAATTCTAAAAACTGCGACAGGTTAAATAGCTGTGTTTGAAGTTAATTTAGTACTTATTGAGGGCAGGAGGTGAGGAGAAGATTTTTTTCTTTAAAGAATCTTGTTACTTCTGAGGACTAAAGGAATACATGCTTCAACAGAATTATGGCTCTCTGTCCGCCTGGCTACATTGCTGCAGAGACCTGGGATAGACCAGATGTTTTGACTGTAGTCCAACACAAACTTAAATTATTGGCCTAAGTGTGGTCTTTTTAGCAGATACTTTTGTAAAAGGAACCATAAAAAGTACGTTTTAATGAGACAAAGATTCTTCCGTAGTAGATTGTAACAGAAAATAAAAGCAGTGGGAAGGAAAACAGGACATGCCAATGGTTCTACAGGGACACCAAAGAGAACAGCAAGAAGCACAGATAATAATACCTTCAGTCACTCACATACATTACTCTGTTGTGGACAAGTTGCTGCCCATGCATGATGTTTGGTTTACATAACTAGAGTAACATATTTCAATAAAATGTGTTCTTCTACTATACAGCATTTTGCTATTTAATAATTAATTATGGGAACGCATCTATAACCACAATAACATCACATTATAAAGTGATCTCTGAGGAGAGATTTTGGCCCATCTGCAAGTGGCTAATATGAAAGTTAGCAGCTAGCTGCTAGTCTAACCTAACGTTAGCCTGAAGCTACGCAGCCATAGATATCTTAGAACTATGCAGCGGCACTAGATTAGCATTATCTTAATCTAGTGATTGATAAAGAGGAGCACTATTGGGTCAACAGAGGCAGCCACATAGTTGACGCGCAGGTAACTAAACTAGGCCTATAGACTACATAAGTCATGGAAACAAGGATTACGTGCTGAACTCTCATTAACAATCTTAGCATATTTCACACATTGGAGAAAGCGAGGAGAAAAAAAATTAGCGTGATGAAATGCATGCAGGTGTGAGCAGGTGGGATCTGTCAATTGTTTGTCTCTCACACTCAATACGTTTGACTTGACAGCCTGTGAAGGTAGATGTATGTAGGCAGTATATATTCGTGATAGGCTAGGCCTACTTCCTCAAATATAATTAATACATCGTAGGCTAATTATTTTTAACTTTGTTTGAAGAGCGGGGAAAATAAATTACGAAAGCTACATCTGGCAATTCGGGGACAAAAAGGTCGAGGTCGGGCAAACAAAAATAATTTTAAGGCTGGCCTCATGAAAATGGCATGTTACTTAAGTAATAGGTTATAATGTCACTGTATTTTCCTTTTTTAGGCCTATAGTAGATGGACCCCTAATACAGGCTTGCCCACCCTCTGGCCACCCCTTGTAAAGTCTATTCCGCCACTGGAAAACATTGAGGTGTATTGGTGTATGTTCAATGTAGAGAAAGACTGAAGGACCGGATGGAAGAGAGTGGACTATCAAAGCTGTGTTGGAGAAGGGGGACAAACAATTGTAGGTATGAAGGGTTCTCTAGAAATCTAGGAAACAGATTTCATTTTCAGAAACGGTACAGTAGGTGGCGACATGCACCTTTCATTATTGGTTGTGGGCCGCCATCCCAGTAAAGAAGAAGAAGAACATCCCACCAGTTGGTGGCGGCAAAGCACCGTGTCGTCTTTTTTCAACAGCATTTAATCGCAACATTCAAAGAGCAACAGCAATGAAGACCGACCAACAGCTTCATCTGTCGTGGATTGACTCCTGTCAGTGGAGCGCTAATGGCAGCGTTAAGAACCACGTTTGTAAATGCGACGCAGAAATGCTAAAAAATGCGCGATACATTCCGCATAGCAGCGCAGAGAAGCCCAAAGGTGATGAATTTGAAGCAAGTGTGTTTCCGAGCTGTACGGAAACATTTTGCTGCTGTGGGCACTGAGGCTGTTCTTGGTAAGTGTTAACGTTAATGTGTCCATAAAATAACTTTCTCAGCCATGGAGAGCCGACAACGAAGAGCTCATTTCAACAGTCATGGAAAACATGGTGCTAGCTGGTGTAGCTGAAAGCAGAAGGCAGCGTGTCACCAGCGTTAGCGTCCACAGCCCTAAGTAGAGATAAAGCTACATACACTGAACTCCATTCAGTGATTGAAGTTATGTTTATGGTGACCATTCGAGGTGCTCTACTCAACTGTGAGTGTCATGTAGAAATGAATAATGTTGCAGTCTCATTTCTCAAATCCAGCGCTCTTTAACATGTGTGTTGTTCTGGTGTCATAACACCATCCGATCATAGAAGCCACAGTGCGGGTTTGTCTGTTTGCGTTACTCATTATGAGGGAGTGTGTGTTCAAAATGTCCTAACCAATGTGTCATAACATAGATCTTCCATCGCCTCTCATAAGAGATCTTCTTCCTCATCTCACTGTGTGTCAGCTCGATGAGCTCCAGCCTTCCCTCAACCAGAGAGGTGAGAGATGAAGTTGAAGTATAAAGATGGTGTTGTGTATTTGGGCTTTGTTTGTAGAGATGATTTCATTTTTTGTTTCTGCTTCTCAGGAATATCAACTCTCTCTGGATGGCTTGGAATCCTGCAGGATATGTGTGGACCTAATCATGTAGGTGAAATGTCTAAATTAATCGCATGTGTATCAACAGATCATTTATCAAACCCAGACGTGATATGTCTCCTGTGTTATGTTTCAGGTAATAGACCTGCACACAGAAGAGGAGGCCAAGCACAAAGTTATGAGAATGCTTTTTACTCTTGTATTCTATAGCTTCACAAACCCCTTTGTCAAACAAAACATCACCAATTTAAACACCCCATCCTTCCTGTTGGCTGCAGCTAAATGTATCAGACATTTCTTTCTCAGTGCAAGCTTGCATAAGCGCCTTCAAGGCTTAACTGCTGAGGAGCAGCCTCTCCTGAACCTCCTGGAAAAGCGTATCAGGAGTGTTGGTGTATCGCAGTGCATTGATTTATCTAAGAGGAAGACACAAACTGCATTGTATGTTCTCCATCGCCTGCTAGATCACGGGGTGGCTAAAGAACTCGTCGTGCATGTGCAGTGTCCCATCGTACTGGCCTGGCTCCTACATGGAAGGGGATCTCAATATATACACCCCAAGCTGATGAACCTAATGAACAGCAAAAAGCCAAGCTGTTCATCACAAGCTGCTTCAGCCAGTGCAGACGGGCCCAGTTGTAGTCCAGGTCTGAAGACCAGGACTTCAGAAGTTCACGATGATGAAGTCACTCCTTGCAAACGCTCTAAGTTGGATTTTGTGTCTGCGGAGGAAGAGGAATCTCAAAAAGCAAACCTCACTGTGGACCCCCACATTCTCTGCCAAACCTTTAGTCCATGTGATGGTCCCTCAGCAGTGGCTTGTCCATGGGGACAGATTGATTGTCTGGAGATCAGGCAGTGTGGATCTGATTCCCTGAGAGTGCTGAGCTCTGCCCTGCCCACGTTTTTCTGCCTTCGTTCTCTAACACTGCACAGCTTTTGTAAGTTTGCTCATTAATGTGACAGTAAGTTTGTGGGGGTGGTCATACATTAATTTTTACTAGCTTGCAGTTTCCTCTTTACTGTTGCACTGTTTTAGTTTATGGTGAGGCACTACTGCTTCGTTTCATATGTGACTTTAGACAGGGAAAACGTTTGCTTGCTCTTTGAACACTAATTCAATTTCAGATCTAAGTCCTGGATTTCATTCATATTCAATATATGCATTATATTGGATTAAATATTTTCTGCATGGTGAACTGTACATGTCACCAAAGTATGAAGAGGAATGAAGGGACATGGGCAGTCAGTGTTGCCCTCTGAATTTTGACATTTAACTGCAGCAAAATTTAAAGAAATGAATTTAAAACCATGGAATATTGAAAAATGATGACTATTTAATCAGTTGACCAGCTGAAATCGGGGATTATTTCACCTTCAGAGAATAGTTCTAACACTAGTGGATACGTTTGTTGTGTTGTGCAGGAATGATAGTTGTTATGTTTTGTGTAGCGACCTTCAAGGACTCGGATGTGTTGGGCCTGGCCAGAGCCCTGAAGCAGCTGTCTGACAGCTCACGCAGCTCCCTCACTGATCTGTGCATCAGCATCCTGCCATACACTGGGCTGATGGAGATCCTGCTGGACGCAAGCCCCAACTTGACATCCCTGCACGTGGAAATCCAAAATGTGATGTGGGGACCACACTTCTCACCGCAGCATCCCAGGACTGCTGAGTCAGATATGTCAGGTACTGTGAAGCTTATACCAAAATAATGTGATACTCGAAGTGAGCAGGATTAATTATTGTACAGCTCTTTGTAACCGTCTATCATAGTTTACAGACAGAATAAAGCTTAAGTTACAGGAATGAGACCAAAGTTGTTTTAAACATAAACTTTCCTTTTAGACTTTGTCCAAAATTGATCAGTACAGCAGAATGAGACTGAGTTGTCCTGAACAATACTGCATGAAGTAATTCTATAGCAGTGTTGTGTACAACCCGGATCCCAAAAAGTGGGGATGCTGTGTGAAACGTAAATAAAACAAAATGCAGTCTGTGATAAATGAGCTGTGTTTCTGATTTAATGCCTTAATATCCTTTATTCAATCATGTGTTCACAAAGTAGTGAACCTCGCTTATGAATGACTGGGGCTTTTGAGGACTCCCCTTTCAAACCCAATCATGATACTGTCACCTGTTACCAACTAACCTGTCTACCTGTGGAATGTTCCAAACTTTCCCAGTCTTTAGTTTCTCCTGTCCCAACTTTAAATGTGTTGCTGCATCAATATTCGGAATCAACAGATATTTCCAAAAATCCATGAAGCTAATGAGGTCAAACATTAAATATATTGTCTTTGTGCTGTTTTCAATGGAATATATGTCAAAAAGGATTAGCAAGTTATCACATTCTGTTATGGTTATGTTTTACACAGTGTCCCAACTTTTTGGGAATCAGGGTTGCATTAAATCAACCTAATCAACCTTCCCAATCTTTCAGCAGAGCTGCCTCTGGAGAAATTGACTGTCAAAGTAGCTGAGCTCCAAACAGATCTGCAGTTCATCACGTCTGTGCTGAAACGCTCTCCACATCTGACCTCATTTCACGTAGCCGGCATGAGGTTACCAACTGGCTCCTCTCAAAGCCAACTCCTCACCACTCTCTCAGGTAATGTGCCATGTCACTGTAAGGGCTCACTGCAGTTTGAGTTCCAGGCCAGAGAGGATTGCAGGTCAATCAAAGTCAATAAAACAACTACAGATGAATGAATGAAGATGCAAAGAAACGATGTCTGAGAAAAGAAAAAACAAGAAATTAAACTTGTTTTCTATGAGAGACGAATTCACAGAGGAACTGGTAAAACAGTTTTAAAAAGTTCATGCTGAAGCATAAGACTGGTGGTCTTCTTCAGTACTTTTTTAATTGTCAAATTATCCTCTTTGTGGACCAAAACCAAGATTGAAACTGTCCTACTTACAAGTATTGTACAGTAGATCTTATTCCTCTGTGCCATGGAGCTCCACTGCTGTCTGTTAAAAACACATCAGTGAACACAGGGAGATATTCATTACTATGGAGACACACGTACATCCCTCACAAATGTACTGTTTCCTTTTTCTTGTGTAATGTTTGTTAAAAGCTGCAATGTCCAGCTGTTACTGAGCCTTTTTTACTAATGCAAATTTACTAG
Organism: Chaetodon trifascialis; assembly: GCF_039877785.1. Taxonomy (NCBI): domain Eukaryota; kingdom Metazoa; phylum Chordata; class Actinopteri; order Chaetodontiformes; family Chaetodontidae; genus Chaetodon; species Chaetodon trifascialis. The sequence continues at coordinate 29,717,348 of NC_092059.1, forward strand.
ATTTGTGTTTTGTTTTTTTTTGTTTTGGTTTTTTTTTCAGACTTGCATCTTGAAGGAACCGTTGGACTTAGAGATGAGAACCACAGACAGGGAGGGAAGAGAGTATTGAGAGTAATATTAACACTGTTTTGGCCTTTTCACAGGATCCATTAAAATGAGAGCAACCTCTCACTGACTACTGACCTTTGAGACACTGATACTGCCTATCCTGTTCACATGTAAACCAAATTATTGCTCAACCAGTGTTTTTTGGGCCAGCACTGATATTGATAGTTTTTTTTTTGTTTGTTTTTTTTGAATATCTCAAAACAATATATCAGCTGATAGTACTTCTAAAAACCTAAAACCTTGTTTAGCATTTAAATACAACAGTTTCTGGTTACTCATCAACTGATGTAAACATAGATGCAGATATATCTGCAGTAGCCAAATATCTGCCTGCCCAGACCTCAAAGTTATTCATTTTATCAAATTCAGTTCAAGCTCTAAACCAAGTGTTCTCTGACGTGTTGTCAGTAATTACATGTGGTCTCCTTTTAGAGTCAAATCACCTCTTGAGGAGCCTGAACTTGGAGGATATGAAGCTGTCTGATTGTCTCCCTGAAATCCTAAATCTACTGAAAGATTGCAAGTTGGAAGGTAAGAAAATGAGAGTGACTCCTGACTGCAAGAGAGCTGTCAATGCAAACACCTTTTATTAGTCTTTTCTGGTATGTATACTCATGGGTACATTTAACATGAGAACAAAATGTCACATCGGGCTATGCCCTTCGCTCTGCCTGCTAATCAAATAGATGCCTACACTCCAGTGCTTCATCACAGGACAATATAACTTTTATATAATGTTTTTTTTTACAGAGATTGATTCATAATAAAAACATCACAAACCATCATGGTATTTAATGTTCTGTATTCTGCAAGACATCTGCACAGGTCAGTTGTTCCACACAGATTCCAGGTTTATACTGTGCAGGCACAACCTACATGGGCTCTCTTTGAGTCCCTCGCCCCCTGATTGGCAGCTTGTCATACTTTACATTAACTGGGTATAGTTGCTTTCATCAATGAAAATTATGACTAAATATCGTCGTCAACGAACCTTTATCACGTGACGAAAACGAGACGAGACGCAACGTAAATGCTGGTCATGTGACGATAACTATAATTAAATATATAATGCAATATCGTTGACGAATAAAAACGAGACTAAATGTGGTTTACAAAATAGAAACTTTGCTAAAATGTCGCTTCATTTTCGTTGCTAAAACGAAACGAGACGAAATGTTCTAATGTTTTTTCGTCTCGTTTAGTCGCATTGTTATTATTATTTTGCAGTACTTCTGTTTCCCATGTTTCACGATCAGGGGCTGCATCAGGTCACACTGCGCAGTCGCAGGCGACGTCACAGCATTAGTTCCCACTTGCGGCATTATTTGGAAGATGCAGCTGTGGTAGTTTAACGTTAACGACTGACAACCCACACAGAGAACGGGACCGATGGCCGGCCAGCCGGCTTTGGTTGGTAAAATAAATATGTTGTAAATTCAGATCAGAGCGTCTTTGTGTCTGGAATGGATGTATTCTTGAGTCTATAAGGTAACAATAATATAATAATAAGACCACTTTGTTTGAATTGTGAAATGGGTTTGACTAAAAGAAAATTTTGGTTTCATCTTTACTACTAGATACTATATTGACTTGGTTAAATAGAATTGCATTGCAGAGACTACAATTTTCATTGACTAAAACTAGACTAAAATGTCATCAGTTTTCATCGACTAAAACTAGATGAAAATAGTCACCAATAATTCTGACTAAAATAAGACTAAAATGCTCAGACTTTTAGTCGACTGAAACTTGACTAAAAAGAGTTTAAGCGTAACTAAAACTAATAAAAACTAAAATGACAGCTTGACACAAAGACTAGACTAAGACTACAATTACAACAGGCCGCCAAAAACAACACTACAACTGGGTGATGGCTTCAGACCGGTGAGCATTACATTTTGTGTGTGTGTGCAAATTAACTTACAGACCGACGTGTAACCAGTCAAAAATATTCTCAGTGGTTGGCCTCTGTTAAAATATTGACATTTTCTGATCAAATCTTGTGAATAGCCCATGATGCCTGTACTTTTCTAAGTTGCAATATGTGAGGCCTGTCTGCAGATTTAAAATGTTTAAATTTATTTAAATTTTAAATTTAAATTTTAAATTTGGTGAAGTAGTTTTCAGGGTTTGTGGGCATAGTTTAGATTTACCACTGATTTACCCCCCCCCCCCCCATTATCTGGATGTTATTCCATGTGGATCAAGCCTTCTCTCAGAGCCTTTGTATCCCACTCCTGGTAACATGCCTCTAAACAAACAGATCAGTGCTCATGAGCGCCGTCGCCTGTTTGTTTGCAGTGACTAAGGCGGTGATGTCTGTCAGAGGTCTCAGTTCGTTCTAGCATCCATGATGTCTTTGGTGCTAGATGATGTGGTCTTTGGGCTGATCAGCTTTTTTTCTATCACCATGTTATTTTACTTTGGTTTGTTCGACTTTGCTTTAATAGTGACTTTCCTTTTTCTGACTTAAGCTGAAATATAAGAATCATTTCAAAGATTTAATGACAGAATGGTTTGGGGTTAAACAGAGTGTGCCCTAAAGGGAAGTCATTTGCTGTCATTTTTGAGGCTAGAAAAGAAAAGATTTGTTCTACAAGGACCTAATGATTATTTTAGCTGTGTATGGCAGCATATCTGCTTGAGCAGTACTGTAGTACTGTTTGCCTTTTTTTAGAATTTGTTTACACACACTTTTGAGGACATTACGTAGACTTACAATTAGAAGTCTTCACCCTAAAATACCCACGATGTGACTGTGTAGACAGATTTATGCTACCACAACATAAATAATAAAGGTCCACACACACACACACACACACACACACACACACACACACACACACACACACACACACACACACACACAGTGAATAAAGTCCATGTCTTGTAATTTGCTCTGAGTCCAGGCCAGAATGGAACGCCTTGCTCTTTTTCCTCTTCCTGTCTCAGAGCTGTGCTTTAATGACTGCCGTCTTCTTGAGAAGTGGAGCAACAAGGAGGAGAGTTTGCAGCATCTGGTGGCTGCTCTGAAGGCCGTGCCTTCCCTGCACACACTCAGCCTGGCTCAGAATCGGCTAGGTAAGCACATCCTTCACATCTCTCCACTAACAAGATTCAATTCACGGATACCTCAGTACTAATTCTTGTCCTAGAGTCTGGGCTGACAGAAGACACAAACTGCATTGTTGTGACTTTCTGCACGAAACCTGCAGAAAAAAAGTTCTCAGGTTTCTCTCTGTTTACATTTTTACACTTTTTTTTACATTTATTATTTGAGTGTTTTCCATGGTTGTGTTGACATTTCCTTTCCTTTCTGCCTTGATAGCTGAGGAGATTATAATCAGGAAGGTTCAATTTAAAATAAAAATGTTTAAATTGAATGTATTTTTCTCCTGGTCCTTATTTTAAATAGGTCATAAAAAATATCAATAATTATTGATATCGACCAATATAAAACACTTATATTGCAATAGAGTTTTCAGCCATATCGCCCAGCCCTAGTTGTATTGTGAAGTTTGGAGATGATGTTAGGTGAGACAATATGTGTGTATGTGAGACGAGACTAAAAGCAACTTGAAAAATAGTTCACATTCAAGCTACTGCTCTGGTTATTATTTAATTGGTTTCAAATGAGGCTTACTGTTGACATATTTTGTCTTGACTGTCCCTCATTGCTCCAACATGTGGGGCTACAATAGGTGGCAGTGGCTCACATTAACCAGCAAAATAAAGCAACATAGAAATGGCAAAATGCACAGCTTCTAAGTCTGAGGTTAGTATTGATCCATCATTGAGCTTTAGTTTGAAGCAAACCCTGCTTTGTGTCGGCTTTCAAAGCATTCTGAAGTAAAATGATATAACATTATAGCTTAAGAGTTTTGCTGTTGTTGTTGTTGTTGTTTTTGCTGTTGTCGGGACAAGTTAATTCACAGAGTCACTTAGTTCCTCGGATGGTGAGAGTCAATGAAGACTTCTGTCTTCATGTTGCTGGAGTCAGTGTTACAGCAAGGAAAACAGTAGTTGCTGGATGTTACTCCATTTTTTTTTTTTTAAACTTTTGTCACAGTAATGACTTTATTCCAAAATTCATTTCGGCCCAGAACATGACACCTGTGACAGTGATGAAACTGGTATACCAGCTGCACATTTTTATTGCTTTTAGTATTATTTCTTTTTTTCTCTATTGTTGCTTCACTTCTAAGCACAATGCAGTGGTTGAATAGCAGTGACAGGTCAATTGCTGGGTGTTCTTTCATCTGCTTGCATACTGCCACCTGCCTGTGCCTCTGCCCTCTGTCACGTGGTGGCTTCATTGTTGGAGAGAATGCACAGCCAAAGGAAGATCCTCCATATCACCATATTAAGTAATAGTATTTCATTTGCAGTTTGAAATTGGGTAGGAGTAGAATTGTATTTTATATAGCTTGATAAAATGCTCTAGTCTGAGAGAGAATCTTCAAGTTGACAATGACATTTTCATTTTGTCCTCTTTAGAGCATGTTGATATGGAAATGGTCGCTGTTTCCCTTGTTGAATTTCAATTTGAATTTAGAGCAGGATAAGTCTTTGAAAATTAAATGTCTTATGTTACTGTCACTTTTATTTTAATGTGGTCACTGAAAATGCAAATGGAAGTTGAATTATCGTGTATTCATTTAAAATTTGACCTAAATATCACCTCCAAATTTCAAACGTTTCCTGTCAGCACACTGTGGTTGTTCCATCGCTGTACTAAATCATGTTGACTTTTGACTCAGCAGTGTGCTGAGAGTATCTTAAAACATTTTATCCATCCAAGAAATTCTACAAAATACTCTTATGCTAGGACCTGAGTCTGAGTCACAGCAAGCCATTTCATGATCACACGTGAGTTCATTGGTCATTTGGGAAGCAGGTGAAGCAACTGTCAATCATGATGGCAGGAGTGTTGTGTGTGATGCAAAAAGAACACGCTAAGAAAGACAAAACAGCTGTTGATGCGCTCCTGGGTGGCACAGAGAGGACAGTATGGGTAGCACTTTCTTCTGTTTCGTTGTGTACCTGACAGCAGCAACCTCAGCATCCCTCCTCATCCTCTTCACAGTGTTTACCTGAATGTGCTCTGGAGAGAGCTCCTCATTGGTCAACACTAAGGAACACGATGTGGGAAATGTCACACTAGGTGTGTCGACAAAATATTCTGACATGCTAGACTTTTTGTCAGGATGTTGTGGGACGTCGCAGATATTGCATGACTGTCAGATAGCATGTCAAACTACACAGGTAGAGACGCCTGACTGTCATTCATAATCGGCCATGGCGCTGATAATTCATCAGCTATAACAAAGTGGTTCGTCATTAACCAGAATAAATTTTCTGTTGAGATTGTCTTCACACAACAGCAGATCAGCCCAACTGCAACAACACACTGCAAGACCAAATCTATCAAGTCCCTGTCCCCTCGCAGCTCAGCCTGAGTTAAACTGGGTTTAGTCTACGTTAAAGCGGTTATAAAAAAAAAAAAAAGATCACATGACTGTGTATAATATGAAAGGTGGCCGTCGTAGTTCCATCAAGAAAATATGACCAACTTTGTGGTTTCCCTCAGCTTGGCATTTTGGTTTTCCAGCAACTTGGCTGTTTTGTTTAGTCTCACTGCTCTCATCAACCATGTTTCCTGCAGCACCAGGTGGCTGAACGCTGTGAAAAACCCCAAACCGCTGACAGACTGGAATTATGAATTTCCCCTCACACTTGAGATTAGATCCTGGTGAAGATAAAAGTTATTCACAAATCATCTTAGCCCTGAAGAGAGCTCCTGGTGAAAGGTGAAGGTGAAAAACTGCTAGGAGGAGGAAGGAGGACTTTTAAGAGTTTCTTCAGCAGAGGAAAAAATGGTGGAATGAGAAAGAGGAGAAATGGCTCCAATCGCTGAACAACAGTGAGTTAAACACTACTGATGGAGATCATGCAGGGATAATGTTTGTGTATGATTTCATTAAAAATTAGTTCACATCTCCAACCCAAAGCTATACTGCTGTAATGCAGGAATCACAGAAACTGGTGAACGATGAGCCATTGTCCATTATCCCCAAGAGTGCATATTTTAAAATAATTTATTGCACCTCCTCACTTAGGTAACACTTTCTGGCTCTTTCTTGCTCTGAGAATTCTACTTCATCACTCGTAAGCTGGGAGTCCTCATTAGAAATGTTTAGGCTAACTTAGGAGCTCTTTGAGACTATTCTCAAAATGTTTGGGAATACAGTATTATTTTATATTTTTTCCAGGAGTTGGAGCTAAAAGGAGAATATTGGACTTCCATATTCATCAGGTGGATAGAAACAGCTAATGCTAATGTTTCTCTGTATAGCAGTATTTTTGTGTACAGTCTCAACAGAAAGGTGACTTGTATCTGTGTTATCTGTGTTCTGTGTGTCTGTGAGTCTCTAACTCATGCATAGTTTCAAAAGCAAATGTTTCCACTGTGTAAAGTAATTTGATGGCCTGTATCAACAGCCAAGAATGTGTGTGTGCTGGCGGAGCTGTTCTCCGGAGGCTCAGCGAGCTCAGTGAATCGGCTGGACCTCAGGTAGGAGCTGCAGACAGCAGCAATGCTGCCTCACACTTCAGCACCTCTCTGGTATTCTGGAGTCTGGATGTAAATTGTAGATTTGATTTCCAAATATTCTTCAGTAAATGACACACAGTATTGTGCAAAGCATGCAGGAAAAAAGAAAAAACTCACTACTCAGAAACTAGATTGCATTGTCCCAATAAAGACTTCATTAGGAATCATTGGGAATGAAATTGCCATTCCAACAAAATCCATTGTCCTGAAAACCTGTTATGCATTCTGTATGAAAATCCACTGTGAGCCATACTTCATCCTCCCACCATCCTTACATAGTTTCCAAGCTGTCAGCAGCAGTCATAGCCTGTAGCCATACTGTAGCCTACTATAAAATGTTGAGAATAACATTCTGTTTTGCTTGTTAGAACCTCCTCCTAACAAGCTGTGTGTTCAGCTGTGGTAAAAAGTAATTACATTCACATACATGCTGTACTTGAGTGCAGTTTTGAGGCACTTACTAAAGTATTTCAATTTAATGCTACTTTATAGTACTATATTTCATAGGGATGTATTACAGTTTTTACTTCATTTATTGTACATTAATAGTTACTTTGCAGATTTTAGATTTTACATATCAAATGAGTAGCTTGTAAGACATGATGCATGATTAAACGTTTGAGTACCAAACAGTATAGAAATGAGTTAGAAATTCACTCCACCTTGGTCACGTACATTCCCATGCTCCTTACATGTTAAAGAATCAGTGACAATAAGCCAATAATAAGATATCCTGTTCTGCTTAATAATTTCTTTTACTTTTTATACTTACAGTGTATTTTGCTGATAGTGCTTCTGTGATTTTAGTTCAGTGACATTTTGAATGCACGACCTTATTCATAACTTCCACCTCTTGTATTCAGTGTACAGTCAGGTTTTTGTGTTTAACATTATATCATAATTTCCATGTGCTGCCTTTTGTCCTCAACAGTTCCAACTTCATTCAACCTTCTGAGCTGATGGAGTTCGCTGAGAGATTGAAGAGACATCATCCCCCACATCACCTGACCCTTGACCTCAGGAAGAACCCAGGGGATCGAGACCCCGACACATGGAATGCTGCCATGAAGGGGCTACGTCCATTCTGTGTTCTACTGTTTGAAGGATGGATATCCACTGACACAATGGCAGACCACATCAGCAATATGTGAACATAGCTAGAGGAACAAGTTTCCAGATATTACCTGGAGGAGCAAAAAGTGGCTGTAAATAGTTAGTTAGTTAGTTAGTTACTTACTTACTTACTTACTTACTTAGGACTGTGGTGAGTTTAATTTCAGCTCAGAAGATTTCACTGAGTTTTCAGTGCACACTTGCAGCATGAGTCACCTCTCCACTGCCCATTTGATGCAATATTGTTCTTAACAGTTATATTTGCAGTATGTCTAAATACACAGCTTCCATTCTGTCTGAATTGTGATGTATAGTGCACCATGTGAGTATGTGGACATACAGTGTGCTCAGCATACATATGGACAGCAGATAAGTGGATGATATTGTGCAAGTTCTAATAATGTTTATTGAAATTTAGATTTTTTTGTTTATCATAACTTTAATCGAACAAACTATTTTGTAATTAGCTGTATGACACACTTCATTAGTTCTTTGTATGTTCCATCTCTTAAATATAATGTTTAATATGTTCTTTGTGAATCTGAGTGTACAGTGAGACAGCTGGAAAGTAAAAGAACATCATGTGTTTACATTTGAATCATTTATTAAACCAACGTCCGTTACACTTCCAGAGTCTTCCCTTGGACTGAGTGTGAGTGACAGTGGACATTAACATACAACTGAAAAACCTGGAGGATTGACGTCAAGGTAAAGAGTAGCTTCACAGCTGCTCTCTCAGACCTGTTCAGTGACATTTTCTTTACATTAGACGAACAGCATCGACACCGACTACCAATTCATCATTAGTAGGAACCAAGTACAAAAAACAATCAGAAAAATTGATTTAAAAGAGTTTAATCTTTTTCTTAGTGTTTTTTTTTTAAGCTAAATAATGTATCGCTTACGTTCTGTAAATTCAGTTTGTTGTCCTTGTATATTTTCATATTTTAGTAAATTCAAGTCAAAGAGAGTGAAGACCCTATGTCTGCATGCTAACTGGTTGATTTGTTGGGTCTGTCTACAACCATCTCTTACATAAAACAAAGACACTCTCACAAACACACACAACATACACACTCGTACACACTGCCGCAACATTTCAGCCTGGACTGGCATCTCATTTACTAATTAGTGTAACAGGAAATAAAATTGAAACATTTGGCAATATTCATAACTCACAAAGAAGTCAGTTGTCAAATGAAGGACAAGTTTGTTCTGAGTAATTTTAAGTGACATTTGTCCACTTGCCAAGAAGCTTAATGTATTGACAGTTGCAGATGGTGTAGTGTAGTGTAGTTCACACATTGTATGTTGCTAGTCACCCATTCATATATTGATCACCTGGGTTTTGTGTAGAGTTGGAACAGTGGTCAAAGCTGACCTGAGGACAGGACTTGATCCAGCGTGCAGCCACTGGAAGTAAACACTTATCTCTTTTTATTCGACTCCTTGTGTCTCGTCCTATATGATAGCAAGATACTCAGCTTGCTCATTTTCAGCCTGTGTGGCCACTCAGAACCGGTAAAAACACTTAGCCTTGAGGCAAGTTCAGATGACATTTATTTTGAACTTCAGTCAGCAAACAAGTACATTTCCCTAAAAATGGAGACTGTTCATTTAATGTCCAAAGAAGAGAGGGTCGCACTCAGCAATGCATTGTTTAATTAGTCCACTTGCTCATCTGCCTGGCTGAGCGAGTGGACTAATTAAACAATGTATTGCTGAGTGCGACCCTCTCTTCTTCGGACATGGACAGAGATATTTAGGATGACACACCATCTTCTCAGAGTGTGTGTCAAACTTTCACTTGCCTGAATCTGGCAAATGCTTGCTGACTTCTTCATGTGAAGACAAAAGGAAATCCCACTGATCATCTCATGGGTCTTTTTGTGTAGATTAGCTAGTAGATTACATGAATATAGTTAAGCATCAGTTAAATTCTCACATGTAGTATTGCCACACTATCCAATTTGCTGTTAAAAAATGTTTTGAGATGACTGGGTTAGACCCTACACACCACCTTTGAAACAGTCACAGCCCTGTGCTGATTGCCAGTAAGACGTTAATGTTCATGTCTTTGTTGCATTCAGCCGCTTGTTTGAGTATAAGAATGGGTGGTTGATCTCAGGTGGTCATATTCTAGATTCCAACGACCTGTCTCTCTGCTCAGACTGTGTGCTGCATGGAGTAGTGATACATGGTGATGCAGCTACTGTACAATGATGGCTGACCTCTTCAGCCTCTACTCTCAGTGATGCATCAAAGAACATTTTTTTGGTTTGCCCAGTCCAAAAGTCAAACTTTTCCTCCAAACAAATCACTTCTTTTCTGAGTATGAATCAGACCTACAGTTACAGATGTCGGGGCTTGAAAACACTTTCTGGTACTTGAATACATGTTAAGAGATTAAATTGCCACTTTTGACCTCTATAATTGAGAGGAAAATTTACACTTTTAACAAGACTTTAAAAAGAAAAGAAAAATCGAACAACCCCCCACCCTGTTACATTAACTTCCACAGCAAATTTCCACTGTTACACATGGTGCTTTTTCCTCTTGTTTCTCTATATACTTATTTTTACATAGTCTGTACAGTGTCAATGTACACATTATCTATGTGGAGCGTGTATGTCAGAGTGAGTGAGATGCACATCACACACACAGTGACAATCATCACAGTCTCTTCATAAAGAAAAAGGTTCATTTGGGCGTGGACCTATAAGGTGGAAGTTAGTGTGTTTCCCAGGATGGGTCGTGTGTAGGTCTCCATGGAGCATTCACAATCATCCTTTCAGTTGTGTCACAAAAAAATGCCCAAACGAGTGAAACTGATAACAGTAGGATTTACACAAGTCATACGTATGTGACCTACTCAATCGCACATCCATGCAATCATACACATACACACATGTGCTGTAACAAAAACACACACACTGGAGCCTACAGTACAATATTTCAAGAAGGCATTAAGGAAATCTCAAATAAATATCAATAAATTAAATCATATAAAAAGAATGGGTTAAAACAAATTCTGCTAAATACAACAAAAATTTCAAATGAATACAATTAAAAGTACTTTCTTTTCGACAAAGACCATATAGATGCAAGAGACGGGAACATTTTGTAAACAAAGATAGATAAGCACATGGGTAGACACATTCACAATTCATTAGTGAGCAGAAAGGCCTGCTGGGGCTCAGTGGTAGGTCAGGTGGAATAGGAGGGTGGGGTTGTGGGGTTCTGTGAGAGAACTGGCACTTTTCAAATCTCTCTCAGGAAGCATGAGCATGCTGTGCTGTGTTTAAACATCATGGATGGGACCTTATTGGCAGTGCTGCGATCATCCACACTATTGTATCTGCTGCCCATGGGCTCAGGCAGGTGAGAAGACAGACATGACCAAATTACTTTATGATTACCTGATGCTAAAGATTGTTGCGAGATCAGTTTGCATGTTAAAACCACGGATAGGCAAACACATGCCATAAACCAAGGCCAGAGTCAGTATGTCAGTCAGGAGGAACTGAAGTGGTCTTCCATTTGACATGACTGCCCACACATGTGTTAAGTGATTGGAATATGGACACCAAAATCCCCCTATCCTGTAGATCACTGACTCCAGTAAAAAACACACTGTTGTTCAATTTAGTACACTCAAGAGTTTGTCTGCTACAGTGATGATGGCTAGCATCGGCAAATACTACCAAAATTTAGATTTGTCCGCATCATTAAGTCAGTTTGATGACCTCATGACTCGTCTCTGTTTGTCTTACTGTTGCACGCTTTTTGCATCTACCATTACCCCATAATTGCCATTTGCGACTGGTGGCACTCCAGATTGGCTCATTGTTAGCATAGGGCAGACTTTTAGCAGAGGAATGCTGCATCCATGGCAAACATAGCTGAATGGAGAGAACAAAGGAAAACCTCCCATCATTGTGATTTAGAAGCATTCACACATTACTCCAGCCCAGTCAACCTGTATTGTGTTAATACACAATACATAGTCTTGTGTTCATAGTGGATTTTATGTAGATGCAATTGTCAGTTTTAATGACACTTCTGAAGTTCTTGTTGCCAAGTGGGAGATACTGACTTAAAATTAGTCAGAGACAAGTGAGTTTTCAACACTCAAATGACATTGAACACTTGAAGACAGTGTATTGTAGTTTGTATGATTAAGTTTGAGCATTGGACTTGCAAACATGAGGTTTTAGTACTGAGACTTCTGCCAATCAGTATGGTCTATGTTGAACTGTCCGCATGGAGACTATAAACAGAACAGTGTATAGATGTTTCCAAAGTCTTCATTTTGTTGTATGTACTAATATTAAGGAGAGTACTACATACAGTTTAAAATGAAGTATGTAAAAGGTGTTAGCATGCCTCTAACATTTATGGACCTATGGTCAGGGTTTCTGCAGGGCTCACAAAGTTCATCCTTTTTAAGCCCCTCTTAACATCACACAGAATGCAATTTAAGAGCAGTTTTATGACCAATACAGCCAAAGTATGGAAATATGATAGAAAAACAGTAGGGCCTTGAATTATTGATTGTTATATCAATTGTTTGTCACCATTTCCCAGCAATATTCATTTAAGTAAAAGAATAGATGAATTAACCAGTGAAGTATGTGGTGATACTTTATATTATGGCACACATATTCATCATTAATTAGCTTGTTTACATGCATATTAGTAGCATATAGGATCTTTATTAGTCATCGCAATGGACTTATTAATGCCTCATTCTGGGGGTTAGTGCTACTAAGGCCATAATTCATGTTCAACAACTTCCTTATTTACTATCAATAAGCAGTTAATAAATTAATGGCCAAGAAGTTATGGATTATGGTTATGCAGAATAAAACAAATTAAGTGCCTTATAATAACTAAAAAAGAGCTAATATGATACTAATATGCATGCTAATAAGCAACAAGTTAATGGAGGATATCCATCCATCCATCCATTTTCTATACCACCTATCCCTTTTGGGGTTGCGGGGGGGCTGGAGCCTATCTCAGCTGTCAACGGGCGAGAGGCGGGGTACATCCTGGACCGGTCGCCAGTCGATCGCAGGGCCACATGTAAGACAAACAACCATTCACACTCACACCTAAGGGCAATTTAGAGTCACCAATCAACCTAATGAGCATGTTATTGGTCTGTGGGAGGAAGCCGGAGTGCCCGGAGAGAACCCACGCATGCACGGAAAGAACATGCAAACTTCACACAGAAAGGCCCCGCCCGACCCGGCGATCGAACCGGCGACCTCCTTCTGTGAGGCACGTGCACTACCTGCTGCGCCACCATGCAGCCCTTAATGGAGGATATGTGTACCTCAGAACAAATAGTTACCAAAAACATTCCCATTAAGAGACAACACATTTCTGAGCTACTGCAGCTAGCAGCTCTTGCTCCTTGTGTGATGCCGCTGACAGAAACTCTGCAACAAAGGATTGGACAGCGTCCTGCACCACAATCCACTGCTGCAATGTCTTCAGAGAGCCAGCCGTCATTACTGCCCAGAGCAGGCAAGAAAAAAAAGACCCTTGCACAAGACTACAATCGATTTTTGTAAACTAAATTTAAAACTTATATTTATCTTCTAAGGTTTTTCTTGGAGAGTAACTAAATTTAATAACTCTGATCAGCAGATACCCTGAAAAATGTCACTTGTGGTCCTGACACAGTGAAGGATGAGTGACAGCCCACTTTGATTGAAAAAAAAAAAATGGGTTCAGTATGGTGTATTCCCTTCACTTAACACTTATAGCATGTACAAACAAAGCTAATGTGTCTATGAACCCAGCATAGAGGAAATGTTGGAGGTGATTTAGTGTCCATGTTCTCTTCACTTGACAGCTAAGTGGCCAAAAGAGGCCTAGAGGAGAAAGGTCTGCACACTGTTAGGCTCCAGATGAATACCTGAATTCTCTTTCAGAGGCCATGCTTCTATCAATAAAATCTTAATAAGTGTCAACGAAAACAGGCATTTCCCGTGGAGGCAGTAATCAGCTCAAATCACCACCACATGTTGGTCAGCAAGCAGCAGGTACAAATACCAGAAGATGGCGATCACAATTTTCCTTGGGGTGTGATACAGTTCCCTCCTCTGAATGAAATTTGTTATCCATCATTGATAGGTTGTGTACATTTCTTTTCTCTCCCACACAGACCTTTGTCTATGAGTTCTGTGCTTAGCTGAACCCGTTCTGCCTGCCTGTTTACATTTGAATTTCTAATCCTCTGTGTCATCTGTTTGGAAATGAATGGATAACTTGATACTTGTCTTCTTTTCCAGCAACTTGTTCACATCTGTGTTTTCAGGTGCTGTCAGATTAGTGTTGTACTTTGAAAAAAGATTTTCTGGCGTAGTATTGCGATCACCACCTTGTGGCGTATGTTTGTCCCTGCTGCTTGCTGACCAGCATGAGTTGATTCGTGCCTCTACATGAAATGCCTGTTTTTCCTTTGACTCTTGTGTGAGGAAGAATCTTGTAGATCAAAATGTTGCCTCTAAAAGAGAATGAACCTATTTCTGTGCAGGCCTTTCTTCTTTGCACCCTGCAGTGATTTTATATATTTATTTTTCATCTTGCACATGAATATTTTTGCCTGGATGTGCACACACTTGGTCCCTCTTCCTAAATGGACCAAAGAGCAATGACCTTATCAGTGTCTTCCTTTACAGCTACACTTGCTTTAAGTCAGGTTGCTGGCAGGCAACATTTGACTAATAGAATGAAGTTGTGATTTCACCCAAATGTTTTGTGTCATGGTTTCTGACGCATTGAGACAGCACAAGTTTGCCATCTAGATGCAAGATCACAAATGAAGGAGTGAAGAGCCTCTATGTTGAGTTCTCAGCTCCAAGTTGTGGCAGTGTAAAACATGGATCGGTTGCTGTGAGTCAAAACAATGCTGGACACAGCTTCACCATACCACGAGGTGTCTGAGGAAGAAATCCTTCAGGATCGATCTGATAAAGTACTGATGCAATGGTACAGTTAGGTTTCACACCTGTGGGAGAATATGTGTGTATATCATTCATCTCAGTGATAATTCTTGCTTTGCATTAGATGGTATTGTACACTGCAGAGGGTGGAATCCTGGGGCAAGACTGGTGTGTGTGTGTGTGTGTGTGTGTGTGTGTGTGTGTGTGTGTGTGTGTGTGTGTGTGTGTGTGTGTGTGTGTGTGTGTGTGTGTGTGTGTGTGTGTCCATTTGTATATGACTGGGTATGTGTGCTTAAGCAAGGGAAAACAAAGAGACAAATCAGTTCAAATAAGGATTTAAAATGGACCCTTGAGGTCCTGAACTCTGAGTGTGCCAGTGAAACTAACATATGAATCCAACAAAATGATGAGATCCCTGCTAATTCCATCATACTGTATGTGTATACTGTATTAATGTATGTGAAGGCACACACAGTACTGTTATATGAAAACCTTGGAGCTCCAATACTGGTGTTTTCTGTATGTAAATGTCAGTTAAAGGACTACATCTACAGAAATAGAAAAAAACAGCTGGTTCAACTCAAAATGTACATCAAACAAACTCAAAACAAGGCAGTTTTTGTTACTTCCAGAAAAGTTAACATGGAGAGGCAAGGTGTTCATGTGTGTATGTATGTTTCTGTGCTGGGGGGGTGTGAGGGCCTGTTGGAGGGGGTTAAAGGGCACATAGGGGAGGCTGGTGTGTGTGTGTGTGTGTGTGTGTGTGTGTGTGTGTGTGTGTGTGTGTGTGTGTGTGTGTGTGTGTGTGTGTGTGTGTGTGTGTGTGTGTGTGTGTGTGTGTGTGTGTGTGTGCGCGTGGGGGGGGGCTATAGGATTCCATCCATGAAGCTTGTGTCCAGCCGCTGGATGAGCACCCGGATGAAGGACATCTCCTTACGGGTGTTCTCAAAGATCACCCTGGGGTCGTCAGACTGGCAGCGCAGACAGTTGGGTGCCATGACCATGGCCAGGTTGTTCACATCCATCTTAGTGATGGCGACATTGGCTGGCTGGGCAAATACCTGCACATACAACATATAGATGAATATGCTAAAGGTTGCCTCTAGTCTGATTATGGCAGTTTACAGCCTTTTTAAAGCTATCTGAGGTAATGTTCAAGCTACCACCAAGGAAAAAAACATGGTTTTGCATATGTGTCTCTTTAAGAACTGTCATAGCTGTGAGATACTGCTACTGGTGGCATGGCAACAACCACAACTGAAAGATTATACCAGTGATTACAAAAACTCCATCCATCCATCCATTTTCTATGCCGCTTATCCCCTTCGGGGTCACGGGGGGGCCGGAGCCTATCTCGGCTGTCAACGGGCGGGAGGCGGGGTACACCCTGGACCGGTCGCTAGCCAATCGCAGGGCGAGTACAAAAACTCCCAAAACATATTTCCCATCTCCTTCCATCTACATTGCCAAAACAGATAATTTTGGTTTTACTTGTTGAGATTTTGAGATGTCTGTCTCTGAGATTTCTGCATCCACCGCAGTGCAATGGTGCTGAGTGGAATTTAAATTTTACATTTAAAAAGTCATCAGCAACAGCCACTAACAGAAGAGGCAATCAGCCAATATACAGGTGTATTAGTGAGTGAGATGTTAGTGTCAGGCTGTGACCTGGCTTTAAAGGATTACATTTGCTTTTGGATTTAGTGTAGGTTGTGGGAGACTGTGTGAGTGCGTGTATCACCTGTAGAAAGCGGATGAGGTAGCAGAGCACCAGTTTGTTGATGTGTGGCAGACCCAGCACCACATTGACAGCTGCCTCTGGGTTGTCATAGTGATTAATACACTCCTCATAAAACTCATGAGGGATCAGTGGCTCCTCCAGTTCCCGGTACCAGAGCTTCAGCAGAGACGCTGGGGACACGGAGACAAAGACAGGGTGAGCTCATGAGAGCATTATTTTGTTCTGCTCTGACTGCATGTGCATCATCTTGTTTGTGCTACAGTTAGTTTGTGCAAGACTGAGTGAGTGAGTTTAATCTCCTCACGTCCACGACACTAACTTCCTGTACATGACAGAATTCATTTGTGTTAAGCAGCATTCTCCAACAGTGTGTGTGTGTGTGTGCGTGCGTGCATGCGTGCGTGCGTGTGTGTGCGTGTGTGCGTGCATGTGCGTGTGTGTGCGTTAACCTGGGATGTGTGGGTCTTCAAGTCCTGTGGGGATTTTCCACTGATCCACTTGCAGCTTGAGGGCATTGACTTCATCTATGTCCCCTGGTACCCTGCAGGTCAAAGGTCACAGGCTGGTTACACTGGCCCTAGTTTTTCCAGTCTCACTCTCATCTTTATTTCTTTGTGCCCTGGTTTCTACATTGTTGTTGTGTATAAACATAAAATCCTGCTGGACAGCTGGATGGCAAAGGTTAAAACTGAGAGAACTGAAGCTGAGTGGTTCAGTTCTAATCAATATTTTTATCATAATGTGGCAAAGTGAAACGTGTCCCTTATAGTGATAAACCTAGAGAGAATTATCACTTGAATCTGAAGCTCTTTATAGTGAGTTTCAGCTCATTCTTTAGCCGTCGCACCCACAACTATTCTGTTTTGGTTCACTCTCACTGCCAAGTGTTCTGCTGTACATCAGTGCATGGAGCACTGGATGCACCAATCAAACATTGGACAGTTAGTTAACAGAACAGCCTTACAAGCCGTGGGCTGACAGGAGTCATCATTGTTTTAGCTGTTGTCTGACTGGTTTTTGTCTTCCACATCATGTTTCCTTTATATTGCTTGTGTGTGGCTACAAAATTTGAATGGCACAGGAAAGGCAGACAACACCAAACACAACAAAAACTACAATACAGATAGCATGAATGCAGATGACCATTTCTTCTAATGACACAATGTACAGCCACAGTAATAATCAGACCAGCACTCCCTCTCTGTAATCACAACTGCATGGACAAAACCGTTAATATGCTTCCAAGATAGTATGTGATCAAAAAGAAATTACATTAAAACTAAACTTCTTCTTATTCCATGCTTGCACACTGCTGGACAATATGACAGAGCCAGCAGAACTCTACCGTGAGGAAAATGAAGAGAGATTTATTAGTGGATTTACTAGTTTGGATCAGAGGTGAGCATTCCTCACATTCATGATAGTCATTAATTAAAGCTTCAACAGCAGAATACGTTTTGATGCCACCTGTGAAAAAAACAGAAAACACTCCACCTCCTTCATATCATTACTTTCCACCATTATTTTCCCGTGTGCTCCCTTCTCTCACTCACCTGAAGATGCCTTCTGTCTGGTCTCCATTGAGACCCAGAACCTCTTCAGAAAGGCGAGTCTGCACCCAGGGCAGCTGGCTGTCTGGATACCGCTCCTTCTGGAGTGCCATCACTTCTTCCAAAGAGGAGCCGAACATGGAGGGACTGAAGATGGCATTCCTGGCATGCTGGATCTCCTCCAGACAGGGCTTCTGCAGACCCTGGAGAGACACACACATCACACACACACAATTGTATTTCCATTTGTCTTACATGGACTTACATTCATTTCCTAATCATAACCACTACTTGCCTAACCCTGATCCTAGTCAAAACCTTAACCTGAACTCAAGTCTTCACCCTGAAATATAATGAGTTACGTTATGTGGACCTTCCATAAGGAAGGCCAGTCCCCACAATGTGACTCTGTAAACAGATTTATGTCCCCACATCATGAGTAACACATGGCCAGACACACACACACAACACACACACACACACACACACACACACACACACACACACACACACACACACACACACACACACACACACACACACACACACACACACACACACAACTGAGTTAATATTAGTACAGCTTCAGTACTTGAAAGGTGTGGGCCAGAAATCAGTGGGAGGAGACAACACTTAAATGTTCTGCTGTCAGTGTGAAAGGCATTGGTCCAGCCACAGGACACACAGCTCATTAATGCGCTGTTAGCAGGTTACTACCAGACAAGCACCTCGGAGTCCTCCGAAAACTGCCGCCTGTCAGCACACTTATATAAACAAACACGCAAAAATACACGTACACTCACATGTGACATGTAATGCCAAAACTATGGACATTAATGCATCATGTGCAACAGGCTCCACTCTTCTGGTTTCAGGCTTTCCACCACATGTTGGGAGCTGGCTGCTTTAATTCAACAACAAAAGCATTAGGAAGGTGGTGAGTAGGGCTGGGCGATATGGCTGAAAAATGAAAGTGCTGAAAGTGTTTTATATTGGTCGATATCAATAATTATTGATATTTTTTATGACCTATTTAAAATAAGGACCAGGAGAAAAATACATTAAATTTAAACATTTTTATTTTAAATTTAACCTTCCTCTGATTATAATCCCCTCAGCTATCAAGGCAGAAAGGAAATGTCAACACAACCTTGGAAAACACTCAAATAATAAATGTAAAAAAAGTGTAAAAATGTAAACAGAGAGAAACCTGAGAACTTTTTTTCTGCAGGTTTTGTGCAGAAAGTTCACAAGCTGATTCACCTTCTGCTGAATAAAATGTTTTCAGATATGTGCAGTGTTTTGGAAACATAGCAGAAACTGAGGTAGACTTGACATCTGTAACAAACAAACAAACAAACATGATAGACAGCACAGTAACACTGACTGAACTATAAAACCAGCCTAGACACATGAACAACTTTAGTCACTCGTATTACTCTAAACATACATGAACTATTCAATTATATTTTTATTGCAAGTGTGTTAAAAAAAAAAAAGGATGTGTAAGAGATGTTTATAACCTGACTTCTCCTCAGTGCTCAGTGAAGCATGTCTTTAGCTATATGATATGCCGCTGCCTCCGTTATGTCTTTGTGTCTTTTAGATGATTTGTCATCAGGCACTGAAGCAGATACCTCTGCATGGTGGTCTGCTGCTTGTGCGGTGGTGCTGCGGTTGGCAGACGTTGGCGAATACAGCTGCGCTCCAAAGCGTGAGCGTGGCTAAGGAGATTAAACAAGTTTGTGGTGTCACCGGTCTTGGTGGGGACGACAGTCTTGCATAAGTTACAGACCACATTGGTCTGACTACGGTCCGACATATAAAATCCAAAAAACTCCATACTGGCGAGCTGACTTTCTCTGTTTTATCGACAATTTCTTTGCTCGCTGCAGGACTCACTTTCTATTTCTCATCTCACTCCTCGCGAAGCATCAGACACGAGACAACAAGATGGCGCAACCGAACTTGATAATGTTACATGATTGGCGTGTTAGCGTGTCTCTCTCATTGATCAGCGATTACTCCCTACGTTGCTCGGTTACCTGAGAGCGAGTGCCTTTGTTCATGCAACCAACCTTGCTTAGCAACTTCAGGTTTCTTCCGACGAAGAAAAAATATCGAGTATGTTTTATCGAACGCATTTTTTATTGATATTGATGACGTGTCTATTGTGAGACATATTGCTATCGTTTTATCGCCCAGCCCTAGTGGTGAGGCCTAAAATATCAGCACTGTGTAGCCCAGCAGCTCTGACCTGGCTCTGTCATAAGCTAGAACAGATACCTGAAGGTGTGACTCTTTCCAATTTGTTTGGAGTGTCTCCAAAAGTCCAAATTTGCAAAATGATTTCATGTCCATGTGCTTCATTTTCAGCAACTACGCCAATATTTCCAAAGGTTGCTTACAGGTTGTAGACCATGACACACAGCAAAAATACTCAAGAGAGAGAACTGGAACAAGATCTGTGTTCCATTATCCTCCTCACTGCATGGGGAGACTGCAAAAGTGTAAATAGGAAATGTGTATTTGCATGTTTCAACACAGTCACATTTCAAACAAGTCAGGAACAATGGATATATGTGCACATCAGCAGTTTGAAGTTCAGTATCTTGTCAACACCTTGACATGGAGGCTGGAGGAGCCAGGGATCGAGCCCGTGACCTTCTGATTGGTGGACAACCTGCTCTACCTGAGCCAAAGCTGCCCCTACTTTTAAAGGAGAATTCTGATGATATTCTATATTTCTCAAACCAGATTTCGATGTTCAGTAGGAACCAATGGACCTGAACTACAGACAGTGTAGAGAAATAAAGTCATAATTTAATGAAGTCATAAAGTGTTGAAAAACAGACTTCACACATTGTTGCTTTTGCTCTTTTCATCGGATTTCTTGACAACAAGATTTAGAATATTAACAGGAAAATGCAATTTGCTGTTTGATGTGAGCAGAACTGACAACATGAAGACAGACAGACAGAGACAAAGCTGCTTACCTTCTTGGCTCCGGTAAGAGCAGCTTTTGTCAGCTTCCTGTAGCAATATTTAGCATAGCTGCTAATGGCCACTCCTGGAACAACAGAGAAAAAACATTACACCATTTTTCTTATTTTGCATTATATTGCATACATATACTGGTTCAATAGAAAGAATTTCATTCAGTTCAAGAAGCTGGAATTTGTGAATAAAGGACAAGAGGTGAAGCTGCCTGCACACTTCAGCAGAGGATCAGAGGAACAGAGTCAATGCAGGGGTAGAGCAAGAGGGGTAGCTGGGGTAGCATTGACTGGCCACCTAATCCAGATTTATTTCATCAAATATATACATACATACATACATACATACATACATACATACATACATACATACACACACACACACACACACACACACATATATATGTGTGTGTGTGTGTGTGTGTGTGTGTGTGTGTGTGTGTCTATATATATATATATATATATATATATATGTGTGTGTGTGTGTCTATATGTATGTATGTATGTATGTATGTATGTATGTGTGTGTGTGTGTGTGTGTGTGTGTGTCTATATATATATATATATATATATATATATATATATATATATATATATATATATATATATATATATATATATATATATATATATATATATATATATATATATATATATATATATATAGACACACACACACACACACACATATATATATATATATATATGGGAGATTTGCCGTAATTGTGTAAATAAGAATAAATACAGTTTCTTGAGTGCTTGAAAGTTAATTCCTGAACTTGGGAATAGTACTGACAAAATAATCTTAAGGTCAATTTTTTATCATTTAAAAATAAAACAGACATATTGTTAAAACTTCAGTATTTCGGAACAAATGTAAACTGTTTGTATAAAGAGGGAAGCAAAGTCTGATTTTGGACTCATTCTGCACCAAAACTGGTCCAGCTGATCAGAGTATTCTGTTATTCATTCTGTCCACCTGTGGGGGGAAGCAGAGCACCATCCATCCATCCATTTTCTATACCGCCTATCCCTTTCAGGGTTGCGGGGGGGCTGGAGCCTATCCCAGCTGTCAATGGGCGAGAGGCGGGGTACACCCTGGACCAGTCGCCAGTCGATTGCAGGGCGACACACAAGACAAACAACCATTCACAATCACACTCATACTCACACCTAGGGGCAATTTTAGAGTCACCAATTAACCTAATGAGCATGTTTTTGGTCTGTGGGAGGAAGCCGAAGTGCCCGGAGAGAACCCACGCATGCACAGGAAGAACCTGCAAACTACACACAGAAGGGCCCCTGTCCGGGGATCGAATCGGCAGCCTTCTTGCTGTGAGGCATGCGCACTACCTGTTGCGCCACCGTGCTGCCCAGCAGAGCAACAGTACAGTGCTTTACTCTGCCTAATTGTGACACGTTTAAACTGCACTGTTGATGTCTTTTCACTGTGTCTCCTGCTCACGGGCAGTAGTTGTGGGATGGTATTTTGTTACTGACATGTTGTTTGTCAATACAGGTCTTTCTACAGCTACTGATGTTGTGCAAATTTGGGTTTGCAGATTAATGATTTTCTGTTTGAAATAAGAGTAGTAACTTGTCTGAAGACATTTGTTGGATTGTGTATCTGTATCATTTTTCATCCTATCTGTCTTTTATCCTGGAGTTTCACAAAGACTGTCCTCAGTGCAGGTCAGAGTCAACAAAATCATCATCAGGTTTATCCTCTAGTAGGCATGACCATCCACAACAACAACATAAGTTTTTGTGACAGTGTCATGGACCAAACTGCTGAACAAAGGGAAATTTTGGTTAGGAACCATCCTCTAGAGACCATTACTACATAAAATGAACTTCATAACAATGTGAGATAGTAGTTAACACAAAAGCAGTGGATGGTCAGACAGAGGTATTGAGATGACCACTGTCATTCAAAGCTACGTCTCCATAACCCTGTATCACTGGCAGTGAATGGCGTCTGTGTGTGCCTGTGTGTTGCTCCCTCACCCTTGGTGTCGTTGAGAGGGTCCATGTGTCGATAGATGTAGCCCTCTAGGTAGGTGTGAAAGCGGGGTGTGGGGGGAAAGAAGGCCAAACAGATGGCCATCAGCTCCCAGCCTCGCTCCAGGCTGTCATAGCGGAAATTTTCCGTAGTTTGACGACACAGCTGGATGTAGAGCTCATCACGCAGACCCTGGTTGCTCCACCCACGCACCACCACCTGACAGACACAGGCAGACAGGTGAGTTAAGCTGTATAGCATGAAAATTCATGACTGCAGTTGTTGATGAAACTTCACGATCATTTCAGAGGCTGTTGTTGGCCACCGGGGGACAGAAAAACATCTAAATAAGATGACAGACACACAGCCACCACTGTATTACCTACTTTGACAGCAGCCCTCATCAATATGTTCACACTAGCAATGGCTCAGATCATTATGTGAGGTGTTGCTCACAGTGACAAACCCACACAGAACTGTGGCGCTTTTTATCCTGTATCCTGAATGCACTGCAACTTAAAAAAACATGTGCAAATAGACAAAATACAAGCAAATTAAGAAAAATGCATGCACAGTGTTTACAAAACACACTGCAAATGCAGAAACGTGCTGCAAATATGCAACACAACAACAGAAGTGTTTCCAGAGGACACTGAAATGTTGGACACGATTTGTTCCCTATTCTGCCACCAGTGTCGACAGGCTATATCTCCAGGTATAGTTGACAGATGCCTAATATTGTAATGATTAAGTGATAATCTCAGCTTCAATGTTTAGAAAGTTACACATTGAACAGTATCATGTTTCTTAAGGGGGGATTTTTTACCTACTTCTATGTTGCCTCCCACCACCACCTCTCTGGGACCATGTGTAACATATAGAACTGATTTGTTTTGGAAAGACATCCAAGGTTGATGCTCTATGCTCTGTCACCAAGTCACGCAGTCATTGTTATTTTTCACGTATTGAATTACGAATGAAGCTGCTTTGACGACTGTGGACACAAGATGCCGCTGTGCAACCTGTGCATGTCAATTCAAAGAGTTCTTTTGTGTCCTCGTGGACTATTCATAGTGCATCAAGGAGAAGCGTCGAAACTCCCACACAAAACATATCAGTGAGACGACACCCTTCACTGGTGGATTGAATACAGGAAACCTTGTGCATTTGGTCACTCCAACAGTCATTCATAACAAGCTCCACTCTGCCATCACTCATGCACCTGATTATTAATGCTGGTTTTTTTTTCCTTGCTTAAAATTTACTTTAATCTTCAAGTTCAAAAACACTTTAGGAAAGTGCATGCTACAGATCAGACTGCACATATGCACAGTGTATAAACAGTACAAAACAAAATACCAGAAAAGCGATGAACAGGTGATGCTTCAGGTGAGACTTCACTTCAATAACTGCAGGAGTCACAAACCACGGAAACAACAAGTGTGTCCAAGCTGTGCTTTCTAGTGTGCTGTGAAAACACTTAATTTGTTCTTTTTGTATTTGTTTGTTTTGTGCATTGTGTTTTCTTAGGTTGTAGTGCATTGAGCTCTTTCAGCCACCATGTTTAAGTTTTATTGCCCACAACTTAACTGTTTTCATTCTCATCAACCTGTTTTCCAGCTGCAGCAGTCAGCTGTTTTAAGTGAAAAAATAAAAACCCTGATTATCCTACTATATGCTGTGTGCTACAGCAAACAAACGCACACAAAGTTAGTCACTAGCTGGTCAACATAGTTGAGCATTTAGCAGCTAAAGAGCCAGATATTTTTGGTACAGACCAAAAGTGAGTGAAATTTGGACCTACATTCATCAGGTGTACACAAACATCACTCCAGATGAATGACAATGTTGCTCTGCATCTGCTGGATGCGTAAGTAGGCAAGTGTCTGCTAACACATTCACCATATCAACTGATGAGGTGATAATGTGTCAACACTGTGCACACTGTGAACAAGGACACAGCTTCACAGCGTGAAGCCTCCTGCGCACTTCAGCAGTCTTGCAGAGAGGAGTCAGGTTATCCCTCACACACTGGATTACACTTCTGTACAGATTCCAAATGATTTCTTAATGATGGTGTTGCGACCATGAAACTTTGGAGTCCTAATGCCTGAAAATGAAGAGTCATGTTCGGACCAAGGACATCATGGAAAAGTAAAATCACTACCAACAGATCAAGGTGAGACATGAAGGAGTTAGTTAAAGTAATGGCTCAGGCTGTCCACAGACCTCCAGAGCCACAAAGAGGGGGTCAGCCTTGGAGCGACGGTCTCCCATGTAGGTCTGGATGAGCTTAAAGATGTCCACTGCTTCCCTCTTCACAGTGCGGTCTGAGGTCACAATCATGGGCTTCTTGATGGGCTCACTGCTCCAGGCCAACATGTTGGCAATGGACACCTTTCTTCTAAACAGACCCTGAGTAAATAAATAAAGTAAGGAGAGAAACACAAGAGGAACAGAGACGGTTAGAAGAGAGGCACCTGCCATTTCATCTCCCTCCAAACACTGCTTGGATTTCCTCATGGTAATAAATGGAATCCAAAACACAGACTTAAGCAGAATAACCAGAAACTTCTGAAAATGCATAAACATTTGATTCTGATGGAAAATACTGTGCATACATGTGTAGAATTTAGGTTAATCAAGAAAATTCTAGTTACAAAATGCATTTGTTAGAATTCTCAAAGTGTAACAAATAATAAAAGCTCATTAATTCAATTCAATTCAATTCAATTTTATTTGTATAGCGCCAAATCACAACAGAAGTTGTCTCAGGACACTTTCCATTTAGAGCTGGTACAGGCAGAGCTCTTTTATCTACAGAGAACCAACAATTCCCCCATGAGCAAGCACTTGGCGACAGTGGCGAGGAAAAACTTCCTTTTAACAGGCAGAAACCTCGGGCAGAACCAGACTCTGGGTGGGCGGCCATCTGCCTCGACCGGTTGGGTGAGCCGGAACAGTATTACAGAACAGTAATACAAGTAATCAGTGAACTCTTCGAGGGGTATGGTAAAACTGCAGGGACTATGGACCTATAGCCAATAAATAACACAGGCAAAAAACAAAATTTCACGCACTTCACACACCTCAGCTCTTTTTGCTTGTATGGACCAGGATGATTGTGATGCAGATTCACAGCAAAGTACAAAGATGGCTTCACACCTGGCCTCACTCAAAAAGTGGGCAGAGCGCTTCTCAAGTTTGTGTGTGTGTGTGTGTGTGTGTGTGTGTGTGTGTGTGTGTGTGTGTGTGTGTGTGTGTGTGTGTGTATACACACACACAAACTTGTGAAGCACTCTCACACACACACACACACACACACACATATATATATATATATATGAAACTATAGAGCATGGATAACTTATACTCCTTGATATCCTGCAGCATAGGATGTATTCACATCTCAGATTATGCTCATGTCATGGTCGGCAATCCCCTTTAACAAATGTAATAGGATCCCAAAATGTAGAATGAATTCAAGCCCTTTACTGGATACTGACTTCAGAGAATTGTTAAGAGCCCAAATTACCCTCTTTAAAGAAACCAGTTTACCCGCAGCCCCTTCAGTGGCTTCAATGGAAGCCATGAAAGCTTTCCTTAGAGGACATATCTCCAACATGCCCCTTTAAGAAAAAAAAAACAAAAAAAACAAACTGAATTAGAAAAGCAGCAGAGAACACAAAATCCAACACCTTCCAATGTACCCTCCCTAACCTGTCTCAATAGGATTTTCACTCTATCCTCAGTGAGAAAGCTGATTTTGCCCTACAGAGAAGGGGGGGCAAAGCAAGTAGAATGCTGGCTACATACATAGATAAAACAGAGGGATACTATTAGTACCATACCAGTGACGAGAGATCAGGGGAGCCTGTTAACCAGTTCTATAGACAGCAATGCAGAATTTAGACATTTTCATTCAGACCTATATACCACTGAATTAAGGTAAACAGTGAAGATACCAGATCCTTCCTTAGCAGCCTGAACCTCTGAGGAACATCACATCTCATTAAAGCAACAAGAACTTTTCTAGACATTCCAATACATACAATCAAACACAAGCATTTGTCTGACCCTTTATCAGTTCAGCCACTGAATGATCAGTGTGGGTGAGGGAGTGACATGAGCACGAACTGTAAAGACAACAAAACTTTTGTCTTACTCATAGCTGATAAATGCAATTCATCCATGTGTTTTTGTTGCTGTTAGCTAACACAAGTTTAACTGCCAGTGTTGTAACTAAATTAAGTTAAACTAAGTTATTCTTCTTCTGGTTTTTTTTTTGTAAGTTACCAAACAGCTTCAGGTGCACTATCACCTCCTTCTGGGCCTGATTTACATGCAGCCTGAACCAAGACACATTGCAATCACATTTGAGATAGGGTCCACAGAGAAGCCATATGTGGCTAAGTGTACAGCATATGTTTCGAAATGGCCGAAGTTACATTTTTGACATCTTTTACATCTTTGAGAAGAGTGAAAGATGGAGCGGTCACTCTGCTTGCCTATGATTTTGAGTTCATCACCCCTTCAGTGTGCCAGCAGCTGAGGTGGACAATGCTGGACAAAGTAAGGGCACTGCCAAGGTAATTATAATATTGCTGTATATAGCAAGAAAGAATAAACTTTGGAGAAATTAGCTATTTTACATGACAGTATGAAGGGGTTCATCAAGGTATGGCAACCAGTCATTAACACACTGAGTCCCTCTGGGCTTGACGTCCTTCTCCTAATTAACAAACTATGGCTATAGTATATTTATGGTAGCAGGGTAGGAGTATGTAAATGCCTAATTGGTATGTAATGGTATTTTACTTGTACATGCCACACAATTGCTGTTAAAGATGTTGTTTTTCAATGTCAAGAATGAGTTCTCGAGCTCTACTTGTGTATTATTTTTTCAGTAGCTAAACCTGATTAGTGATCAGCTGATTGAACAGGGCTTTGCAGTGGCCCCCCATGTAAGAGATCAACAGTAGCATTTTAAGCAGTGTTTAACAGACTGTTCTTACATCTGACATTACATATAAAAGTTGGCAAATAAATGGTATATGACATATGAGCTAAATGGTGAAACTCGATGAAGTGAAATGACATGAACATGTCTTTCACCGCAGTACACTTACACACAAGACTAAACTATTTTAAGAAACTAAACTATTTTAAGACCAACATTGTTCCACAAAAATAATAAAGACAGCAATACCAACAAAATCAAATGGAACCACAAATGGAACGAGGCAGGTACACTGTGATGTGGATGATGTCATGCAAATTCATTCAAAGTGAGATACACAACAGTACCTGTGTGTGTTTGTTGAAGTGCTTGGATGCCCAGTTCTCGATGTCGGTCTCTGAGGAGGGCTTTCTCAGGGTGAATTCTGGGAAAATGCCACAGCTGGCGCTTGGCATCATATTCCTGGCATTTCTACTGGCCTCAAACTGGGCACAAGCTCCAAGGTCCTCTGACTAACAGGTGAGGAAACAGAGAGAGGAGGAAAGACAGAGAGGGAGAAAGGAAACAGGAAATGTCATTCATCTACTGCTGTAGAACATTTAGAATATCTGGAGAGCTGAAAGTTTCTTTGGTAATCAGAGGGAGTTGACTGGGATTAATACTGACGTGTTAATACGTCAGTATTCACAAGGTTATTTCAGTGTAACAAAGAGTCCATTTATTCCTCAGTACCATGATTGAAATAGCACTTGAAAGTAACAGCTGTGGAT